>NW_024466735.1:0-21652 GCF_017591425.1 Ochotona curzoniae
AGCTCCTGGTTCCTGGCTTTGAATTGGCACAGCACCAGCTGGCGTTCCAAGTGGCAGTTTAACAACTATGCACAATGCCTGCTCTCAAAGACTGGTTGTAGTACAGGATCTGAAAGCCACATCAATGAATTCTTCCTTTTGTGATATCAAAATTCCTAGTCTTTCAGTTACACAGGAAACCAGGCTAGACAAACTCATAGAGGTAGAAAGTAGAACAGAAAATACTAGGTGCTGAAGGGAGTGGGGCAGGGAGCCGTCACAGTGGGAAATTTTAATTTGAGATAATCAAAGTTTCGGAGACAGTGGTACACAATGTGAGTATATTGCAGGAGGTGTTCAAAAAGTTCACAGAAAATGCTTATTATGAAAAGAAGAATTCATGGATTTAAAAAAAAATTACAACAAAAATTTTCCAGAAACTTTAGAAATGTCTTCATGATACTGAACTACATATTTTATTTATTTTCTTTCAACAGAGAAATCATTTTATTAAACTACACTGAGATGACCATCCCTGCTTTTAGGATGAAGCACTTTGTCTATGAACATACAGACTTCTATATCCCAAAAAGCCAGGGTGTCAAAGCTCTTGTTACAAAAGCCAAGATATGCAAGCTTTTGTTAATCCTTATCTTGGAGAAACCAACAGTCTGTAGGGTAGATTTTTCTATGTTCATTAAACTTGAAGAAAGCCTAAGGGAAGCCACAACATAGCCAACCTGAACAAAGGGACAGAGGAGGAAATAGCTTTGGGGTTAAACTACATATTTAAACTTTTTTTTTTTAGATTTGTTTATTTGGAAGTCATTTACAATGAGAAAGGAAGAGATGTTCCTGGTTCACTCCCCAGACAGATGTAACAACCAGGAATTTTATCTGAGTCTCCCAATAGGGTGGCAAGGTCCCAAGTACTTGAGCATCTTCCTCTGCTCTTCCCCAGTTATTAGCAAGGAGTTGAATCAGAAGTGAAACCTCGGAGCCTGGCACAATAACTCAGTGGCTAAATCCTCACCTCGCAAGCTCTGGGAATCCCACATGGGCTCTGGTTCATGCCCTGGTTGCTGAACCTCCCATCCAAATCCCTGTTTGTGGCCTGGGAAAGCAGTCAAGGACAGCCCAAAGCCTTGGGGCCCTGCACCCATATGCATGACCAGCAAGTAGTTCCTGGCTCTGGGCTTGGGATCAGCCCATTGTGACCACTTGGGAGTGAATCATAGTATGGAAGATCTTCCTCTCTGTCTCTCCTCCCCTCTGCATATCTGCCTTTCTAATAAAAAAATAATAAAATCTTTAAAGACATATATCTTTTTTTTAAACCTTCCCTTTTTGAAAAAAAAAGTATTTGTTGAAGAAAATGAGACATTTGTCCTTTAAAACCTTCACATTTTGTATTTGATTCACAATATATTTTAAATATGTCATTTAGCATGTTTATTAAATGGCATCACAGAGCATGATGTAAACTCATCACAGTTCAGAGACCTGATTAAATTCAGGTTCCATGTTTGGCAAGAATACTTCATGGGTGGTGCTACATACTTCTTATTGCAACACATCAGCAGGAAGACAATGTCTGGCTGCTCATCTTTTAGCAATGTTAAGACTGATCGTTAACTTTGAGGAAGCCCAACATATCACAAAGCATCCATTACATTTTCTATGTCTTCCAGTTTGCATATTCATTGACCATCATTGCTTCATTGTTTTACTCTCTATAATCTTTGAAAATGAGTTATATATAGTAAAAAAAAATGGTTCTGTGAGTTCAAGTCCAAAGGGTTCATCTTAACATAAGGAAGACATATTCTTCTCTCTCCTTCTGAATTCAATCCCAAATATACACATTAAACACTTATTTTTGAGCACCAAGCATCAGCATCAGTAAATAAGCTACACAAATAACTACTGAAAATCGATACTTGAAGGTGCCCATATTCTACCTGGATCACTCTTTTTCACACCCCTGGTGACCTCCCACCCACAGGTTCTCTCCATTACCAGGTGACTTCCTGGAGGGAACTTTTTAAAAAATTCCCCGACTCCCTCCAAGCATCCTGTGGATTCTTTTATTTCACTAGCTACAATCACGATGGGGTCATCTGTCCTCACTTTGTCTCCTGTGGGATCGTGTAAGCTCCTTGAGGACAGCATATATGGTCTCCCAGTATATATCCAGTGGCTTGCACAGTTCCAAGGACGCAAGGAGCACTCAGCACTGCATGAAGAGGGAGCAGCAGGCTGAGTCCCCTAACACCCAGCTGCCTTGCTAGGGTCATAGCACAGTGCCTTGCTCCCACTCCCGCCAGCCACCCGCCCAGAACAGCTGTCATCTCTGCAGCCTTTGAGGCCCTCATCCGCGACCTGGGTCGGCTGTAAGTGGTATTCTAGACTGCCTCAGAGGTTCCCAGCAGGCAGGCTGTTACCTTGGGGGTTTTGAGCACAAACTTGTGTTTGGTGTCATCAGGGCCCAGCTGTGCCTTTAGCTTCAGCAGTTTCGCCACCTCCTCCTCTATCTGTGAAAGAAAGACGTCGCTGAGCTAGGGCTTGGCATCAGTCACTTCCCTTCCCTCCCCCCAACCCACCATTCATTCAATATTCCTCCAGCATCAGGCTTCTGGGCAGATCTGTCTAGCCAAGCCTAGCTTTGCTTCTCTGGGGACACACCCAGCCACATCCCTCCCAGCCCGGTCCTTCTCCCGCTTGACTGTCTTCTATTTAAGACGACTCGAGTTTTAAATGCTTCCCTGGCTTAGCCGCGGCCCCTCGGCTGCCCCGAGTCGCACCTGTTCTGCGCTGGCCTTCTGCTGCTTGAGACCCCGCACGTGTTCTCCCTGAAGCCGCACCAGCTCCTCGAGCGCCGCACGGTCAGCCATTCCCGCCGTTCACTGAGGCTGACTCTGTCCACACCCGCTGACTCGATCCACACCTGCCCTTGTTGGCCTCAGCCTTCACATTCGGCCTGGATGACTTCCGGCTATCGAGTCGCCAGTCCGGACGCCTAGAGAGTCTCTGCCGGGCCCTAACATCACTTCCGGTACCTACTGGAAGCCTTGACTGAGGACTAGTGGCGCTCAGCCGGCTGAACCGGTAACGCTCCTTCTGTGTTCCTTACTCGGGATCAGCCTACTTGCTTGGGTCGCGTCTTTTGGGTCCTGTCGCGGAAAGCCGGCCTCCTGCGCATAATGCCGCAGCTCGGACTTCTGCCCAAGAGGGCCTGGGCCGCAATCTTCCGCCAGCTCCTGCGACCACCGCGATGCGCGTGTCCCCAGGCGGTCCGCTGTCACAGCCAGGTGAGGCTTTCTGCTCAGGTATCTCCATTCCCCCGGGCAAGGCCTCCAGGTCTGCAAGCAGGGACTCCTGCAAGCCAGTACTCCAGTGGCATGGCCACCAGTTTTGCTGGAGTTTCCACCATGAACTGAGGATTGAGGGTGATTTGTCGTTTAATCCATTACAAGAGGAGCTGGAGTTTGTACTTCTATGTTTATAGTCGCTGAAACAGGCTGCAAGATTAAATAATTTTTTTCCCCAGGCTGCATAGTTAGGGAAGATTTTCACACAGATCCAAACTCTTTTCTCTGAAATTTAAAGCCAATTACATTCATAATTCCTAAGCAAACTACATGGACATTTACACTAAATGAGCTGACTAGAGGTCATGAAGTAGATGGAGTGCATGTTGGCATTTACTCAGAGTGAATTTCCAAAGAGCACGTTTGGTTCTCAGAGATTTTTAAATTTTGGAATTGCAGTTGCGAGATTGTGGGCTTGGTGAGTTTGGACTTGCTTTGGAGAAATGAGCCGCCAAAGCATGAACGGAGCACACCCTCTGTTTCTGGAATGTTCTATAGGCAGCAGGATGCAAATATTTGATTACTTTTCAGTCACAGCACTCTATATATATCAGTCAGGAAATGCCTTCAATTTCATTTCACTGGCTTGTTCTTTGGCTTCAGGTCAGTTCTGTCTTGGGGTTGCATTTGTCACATCTTCAAACTTGATAACCAGTGCGATCTTACATTTTCTTCCTTTTGCTGTTTGAGTAGGATCTGAGAACTGGAGACTGTACTAATTCTTGCCTGTGTTTGGTGCTGGGTTGTTTGTGCCTTTATTGTTTTCAGGGGCTTAAAATTTTTCAAATATTCAAACACTCTGGATAGAGTGAATAAGCTTATATAGCAGAGATCTGGTGTCATGTATGTGCCATGCATGACTCATGATTGTTCGTGCAGTGTGGGTTCTGGGGTGCAGGGAGGTGAGACTGGAATAAAGTGGAGCCAGGCTTTTTGTTGCTCATGATCAAGGGGCTTTGCCCCTGTGTGGCTTCTGGGCTCAGAGATGTTGGCAGGTCTGGCCAGTGGCCACAGGAGCTACAGTTCACATTTCTTCTGCCAGGCTGCAGAGTCAGTGTTGACATCGCAACTGAAATCACATCAAGAAACACCAAATTTTGTCATCAAGACCCCAAAGGTAGGTGCACTTTGTCCACTCTGCCCCATTAGACTGCTTTGGAAGATTGACTTGTGTTTTGATCATCTCTCTGCCTCCTTTTAATGCCCTTCTACATTAAATTTAAAAAAAAAAATAACCTTACTATTCTTTGCTACTGAGTGGAGCTCAGAGTCATGAATTCGTAAGTTTTCGGCTTCATACTTTAAATTATAGGAAGTTTAGCTCTTTGTCTTACATTGTTTTTTTTTGTTTCTTTTCACTGTGACTGTTTTTGGTTTCCAGGGCACTAGGGATTTTAGTCCTGAGCAGATGGTTGTGAGGGAGAAAATTCTTGATGTGGTTGTTAGCTGTTTCAAACGTCACGGAGCAAAGGGTCTGGATACTCCGGCATTTGAGCTGAAGGTATGGGAAGAGGAGCTCCTGAAACCCCATTTCTACCCCGGCCTTCAGGGTCCCAAAGAGCTTCTCATCTGCTCTGTCCTCATTGTTTGCACGATGACTGCTTGTGTTTGACTCCTGAAGGAAATGCTGAGCGAGAATTATGGAGAGAACTCGGGGCTCATCTATGATCTGAAGGACCAAGGTGGAGAGTTACTGTCCCTTCGCTATGACCTTACAGTATCCTGAGTGCTGGCACCTGACCCATCTTTGTCAGATCCAGAGGGCTTCCTCTCAAAGGCCTCTAGGACCAAACAGGTACATTGGCCTCAACCTTCACCTCCAGTTTCTCCCAGAAAGCATTTCTACCAGCAGAACCTTGCCTAGGGCCTTGTCATTTTACTGTAATGTACATCCGAGTCCTCTGGAGAATCTTATAAAAACACGCCTGCCTGGCCCCAGAGGTGCTTACTTCCGTAAATGGAACAGAATTCATCATCTGCATTTTTGACACTATTTCTTATACATCAGATGCCAAGCATTTCAAAGCCTTTGGGATGGTGGGAAACAAGACAGACAAGGTCCTTGTTCTCATCCCCACTGGATGAGATCTGATTCATAGAGGCCCAGCTTTGAACCCTATGCTCTAGGCCTAAGCTTTGTATTTATTATTCCTTAACCAATTTATGTGAGATCCCTTTTGCTCGTTATCTGGCCATGAATAAATTGAAGAAGATGAAACGCTACCATGTTGGAAAAGTGTGGCGTCGGGAGAGCCCAACTGTAGCCCAAGGCCGCTACAGGGAGTTCTGCCAGTGTGTAAGTGACCTGATGGGGGCCCAGAAGGCTGATAGTTCTGGGAACTGACTGATCATTTGAGAATATTTCCTCTGTTTTCTCTTGTAGGATTTTGACATTGCAGGTCAGTTTGATCCTATGATCCCTGATGCAGAATGTTTGAAGATCATAAGTGAAATCCTTTCTGGGTTACGGCTGGAGAACTTTCTCATTAAGGTGAGGTCAAGGCTAAGGTTTGGGAAATAAGTTCAGTGGCTTGATGCTTTTAACATAGGTGACCCCAGCCTTTAAACCTACAGTTCTAGGACTTTATTAGTACAGTTACTTATCTGTCTATCTACCTGCATTTATTACATTTCCCGGCATCCGTCTACCTACCTACCTACCTATGTCCACTATTTCTGCGAATCTGCTTTCCAGTCCCTTTTATTAGTGGAGCAAATAAGAATTGCTATGGTTTTGACAGAAAGGACCCTGACAGGGTACCTGCTTATTTGCACTGAGTTCACAGGTCAATGACCGGCGGATTATAGATGGGATGTTTGCTGTCTGTGGTGTTCCAGAAAGCAAGTTCCGTGCCATCTGCTCCTCAGTAGACAAACTAGACAAGGTAACAAAGAAGAGCTTCTGGAGACCCACTCTGGGTTTCTGCACTGCCCTCAAAGCAAGGAGATGGTGGCTGGGAGTGAGCTTTTATTGCTGGAAGGGAGGGAGACATTCTAAAGAAAGATCTGATTTCTGCTGTACAGTGAGACTGACCTGGATTTCTTAAGCTGTCCCTGACTTTACTGAGCGTGCTGTTAGCTGCTTGTGGCATATCCTGAATGAAAATATCATATCCTTTTCAGTTGAGAAAGAAGGCGGTCGGGCTGAGCTAATGTTTGGGTGTTCATACAGATGTCTTGGACAGATGTGAGACATGAGATGGTGGCAAAGAGAGGCCTGACTCCGGAGGTAGCTGATCGAATTGGGGACTATGTCCAGTGTCGTGGTAAGAACGAGGGTCTAAGAGCTATGGTAGGACAAGACTGAGGGTGATGGGTTCAAATTCTATCTCTGAAACAATTTTCCACAGTTGTGCTAAGCTTGCCTAAATGTAATGTCTCTCTTACTTACTATATACTTTCTTTTTTCTATTTTTTTTTAAGATTTATTTTTATTTTTATTGGAAAGGCGGATATACAGAGAGCAGAGACAGAGAGGAAGATCTTCCTTCCGATGATTCACTCCCCAAGTGAGCGCAACGGCCAATGCTATGCCGATCCGAAGCCAGGAGCCTCTTCCGGGTCTCCCACGCGGGTGCAGGTTCCCAAAGCTTTGGGCCGTCCTCGACTGCTTTCCCGGCCACACAGGCAGGGAGCTGGAAGGGAAGTGGAGCGTCCGGGACTAGAACCGGCGCCCATATGGGATCCTGGGCGTGCAAGGCGAGGACCTTAACCACTTGTGCCATCACACCGGGCCCTTTTCTATTTTATTTTTATTTTTACTTTTATGGTACAATTCTATATAGGCTATGGGATTTCTCCTACTCCCTCACCATATTCCTTATTTCCCCCAAATTGTGATAATAGTATAGTACTTCATATGCAGTCATAAGTCCATATACTTTGTGTCTCCTGGTGACAAAGGTACAGACAGAGGAGGTGATTCTGATTATATGAGACCAGGATCTTTTTCTCTCTTTTTTTTTTCTCTTTTTTTAACTTAAAAAATTTATATATTTTTACTTGAAAGAATTACAGTGAGAGGAAGAGACAGAGAAAGAAAAATTCCATCTCTGGTTCATTCTCCAAATGGCCAGGAGAGCTGGTCTGAAGCTGGGAGCCAGGAGTTTATTCCAGGTCTCCCACAGGGATGCTGGGACTCAAGGCCTTGGGCAATACTCCACTGCTTTCTCAGGCCATTGACATGGCACTGGATCGAAAGTAGATGAGCCAGAACTCAAACCAGTGCCCATATATATATACTAGTGTGCCAGGTAGAGTATTAGCTTGCTATACCACTGTACTGGGCCCCCAATTTGTTTTATTTTATTCTTTTTTAAAAAAGATTTCTTTCTTAATTTGAAAATCAGTTACAGAGAGAGGGAGCGACAGAGAACTGTCATCTGCTGGTTCACCTCCGAAATGGCTGTCCACAGGTGGAGTCTGAAGTCAGGATCCAGGAACTTCACTTTGGTCACCCATATGAGTGCAGGGGCCCATTCTCAGCTGCTTTTCCAGGCACATTAACAGAAAGCTGGGTTAGAAGTGTAGCAGCCAGGACTTGAACTGCAGCTGACAGCTTTACTTGCTACACCTCATCAATGGCCCCTTTTTTTTTCTCTGAAAGAGGGCTGGTACTTTGGTGTAGCAGGTTAAGCTTCTGCATGCAGCACTGGCATCCCATGCGGGCATTGGTTTGAGTCCCAGCTGCTCCACTTTTCCATGGTTTGAGTCCCAGCTGCTCCCTGTTAATGGCCTAGAAAAGCAGCAAAGGATGGCCCAAGCCTTTGGGCCTCTGTACCCACATGGGTGACATGCAAGAAGCTCCTGGTTTTGGTCTAGCCCAGTTGTATTCTTTGTGGCTTTTGGGGAGTGAACTCACAGATGGAAGATCTCTCTTTCTCTCTCTTCTCTGTATGTTTCTTTCTCTCTGTGTAACTCTACCTTTCAAATAAAAGTAAATAAAATCTCAAAGAAAGAAAATCAGGGCCCAGCCCGGTGGCCTAGTGGCTAAAGTCCTTGCCTTGAAAGCCCTGGGATCCCATGTGGGCTCTGGTTCTAATCCCAGCAGCTCTACTTCCCATCCAACTCCCTGCTTATGACCTGGGAAAGCAGTCGAGGACTGTCTAAGGCCTTGGGTCCCTGAGCCAGCGTGGGGGGACCTGGAGAAGGTTCCTGCCTCCTGGTTCGGGTCGGCGCAGCACTTGCCGTTGTGCTCACTTGGGGAGTGAATCATTGACAGAAGATGTTTCTCTCTGTCTCTCCTCCTCTCTGTGTATCTGACTTTGTAATGAAAATAAATAAATCTTAAAAAAGAAAAGAAAAGAAAATCAATGAGAAGAATTAGCTGGGCACATAAAGCATACATAAAGTGAAACATACCTTAGTGAACAGCACAGATGTTATTGCTCGCTATTTTTTGCTGTAGGTGGTGCATCCTTAGTGGAACAAATGTTCCAGGACCCTAGGCTGTCACAGAACCAGCAGGCCCTGGAGGGCCTGAGGGACCTGAAGCTGCTGTTTGAGTACTTAACACTTTTTGGAATCGCGGAGAAGGTAAGCGGAGGTAACAGTGGGCCTTCTGGAGGGTTCTGTGCTCTCAGGAGACCAAGTCCCCTCTGGGCCTTGTCCTCACAGGTCTCTTTTGACCTGAGCCTGGCTCGGGGCCTGGACTACTACACAGGCGTGATCTATGAAGCAGTCCTGCCAAAGACCCCAGCTCAGGCTCAAGGGGAGTCCCTGAACGTGGGCAGTGTGGCTGCTGGTGGCCGCTATGATGGGCTGGTGGCCATGTTTGACCCTAAAGGCCACAAGGTACCCTGCGTGGGACTCAGTATTGGCGTCGAGCGGATCTTCTACATTGTGGAGCAGAGGATGAAGGTAGGTGCTAGATGGAGGTAGGTGAGGCTGGAGGCCTAGAAGCCTTATTTCTAGAATATAGAAGTACTATTTTTCTGACAATTTTTTAAAAAATTTATTTATTTTAAAGTTAGCATTAAAAAGAGAGAGAGAGGGAGAAACATAGAAAGAAATCTTCCATCTCCTGGTTCACTCTGCAAATGCCCACAGTGGCTGAAACTAGGCCATTCTGAAGCCAGGAGTCAGGAACTTCCTCTGGGTCTCCCCGGTGGGTGCAGGGGTCCAAGCACTTGGGCCCACCATCTGCTGCTGCTTTTCCAGGTTTATTGGCAGAGGGCTGGATGAGAAGTGGAGGGGCTAGGACTTAAATCAGTTCTAGTACGAGGCCACTGCTAGGCCCCAATGCTTCACCTGGCCACAGTGCCAGCCCCCTCCCAATTCTTGTTTGTTTTCTTGTTTGGATTTGTTGTTTCAGTGGAAGATTATTTGTTTTATTTCTGCTTTTATCAGACTGTTGGTGAGAGTGTGCGAGTCACAGAGACTCAAGTATTTGTGGCCACACCCCAGAAGAACTTCCTCCGAGAACGGCTGAAGCTGATTGCTGAACTTTGGGATGCTGGGATCAAGGTATGGTGGAGCTGACACGTCAGCCATATAAAGTTCTGGAGCCAGGCCCATTTACCTTGGTTCTTGGGTAGAATGCAAAACCCTTTTAGTTACCTTAGAATAGCTTCTTAGGGTTGGAGAGCTAGGCATTTGATTTTTACTGCCTTTGGAATGCATATGCAGGGATTTGTGTGCTTGGTCACTTCTGAACCCTCTGTCTCAATCCCTTCCAGGCAGAGATGCAATACAAAAACAACCCTAAACTATTAAGTCAGCTGCACTACTGTGAACACACAGGCATTCCACTGGTGGTCATTATTGGTGAGCAAGAACTGAAAGACGGGATTGTGAAGCTCCGCTCAGTAGCCAGCAGAGAGGAGGTAAGTGGGGACAGGCAGGATCAGTGCAAGTATTTCTGCCTTTCCCAGATTCTGTAAGACATGTGTATAGTACTGCTGAGGAAATAATTCCAGGGTTTATAGTGATGGTGATGAATGGAGACCCACCCAAACAGCCATTGTAGCCAGTGAGTATTAGCTGGAAGTATCTATCGAAAGGGAAATAAAATCAAAATGGATGTTTTAGAGACTGAGCAACAGAGTGGAATTAGAGCAGGTGCTACATCCCTTTAATCCTGGGGATGCATATTCTTCAGGTTACCTCGAGCCCACACTACACGCAGAGTAAAATGAATCTGACAGTACTCAGTGTGGTAGTCTAGTGGCTAAAGTCCTTGCTTTACATGTGCCAGCATCCCATGTGGGCGCTGGTTGGTATCCTGGTGGCCCTGCCTCCCACCCAGCACCCTGCTTGTGGCCTGGGAAAGCAGTTGAGGACGGCCCAAGGACTTGGGATCCTGCACGCATGTGGGAGACCCGGAAGAAGCTCCAGGCTCCTGGCTTTGGATCGGCTCAGCTCCAGCCACTGCGGCTGCTTGGGGAGTAAATCAACAGATAGAAAATCTTCCTCTCTGTCTGTCCTCTCTGTATATTGGCCTTTCCAATGAATAAATAAATGAATAAATCATTAAAAAAATTAATCTGACAAAGCAGTAATTATGGAGCAAGAGTCATTTTCTAGTTTGTCACTCAGGGTTCTCTTGTGTTTCAGGTGCATGTTAAACGGAAAGATATTGTAATTGAAATTCAGAAGCGACTGTCTGAGTCTTGATCCTTGAAAACCATCTAGTGCTGTTTGTAGAAAAAATTCCATCCAAGACAGAATTCCTGCTGGATTTCACAACAGCTGGCCAGGATGAGTGACAAGTGCCTTCTACCTCCTCCGTCCTTCCCGGTACAGCGCTATAGAAGGCCCCAAGGACTGCTGGGCTACTGAAGCAACTGCTCTGCGTGACTGCAGATGATTGGGATGTGAAAGAGACGTTTTCTAACTGCAGAGGCAAATAAGGAGTGCTGCAAAGCACCACCAAGAGGTGCTGAGCCAGTTGCTGTAAGCATGGCTTGGCTTTGGGAGAGTTACCTCAGGCTGTGGATTCTGAACCATTGAGATCAGAGGCCAGACACAACCACCTTCCACAGCAGCTCCGGGAATTTGTCCTCAGCCAACCAGTGGCACATCCAGGGAGTTTTGGAAAGAAAGCAAGAAGTAGTGGCTGCTGTTTCCTTTGAGGACAGGCATGCCTTCCTAAGGGCATGGAGTACTCAAGTTGATCTGTTGTCTCTCTGGCCCCATCCTCTGTACTAGTAGGATGGAGCTGCCGTCTGTCTAATCCTGATTGTTGAATTCAGTAGGTGGCAAGATGGAGATCTGCTATACCAGAGTCATGCTCGGACTAGTTCGTGCCCTGCCGTTCTAAGAGGTGGTTGACTGATAATGTGAAATAAAATACTAACTGTGGCAGTTTGAATGTTGTTTTATTAAGGGATGGGTATGCGTATTGTCAGAGAAAGCCTTCAGTGTATGCTGGGAAATTTGGTGAGCTGCAAGTATCCGCCCTGAGGTGGATTCTGTGCAAGGAACAATCACAGCCTCTTCCTCACCTGTTGTCCCTCAAGGTGGAGGGAGGAGTCATGTTGTTAGAAGTCAGCCTAGCCTGAGGCATCAGCTCAAGGACAATGCTGATTCCTGGCCAACTCATGTCCAATCCTACGGAGGAAATTATTCCCTGCAGATTGAAAGACTCCAGTGTTCCACAGTTGAAAGAAAAAATGAGTTAACCAGAGTGACAGTGTTACTTCAAGAGAAACAATGCCCAAGAGCCTTCCACATCTGCCTAGGGAAGGAAGGATTCAGCTGCTGCAAACACTTCAATGAGGTTTAAGACCACATCCTTAGTGCCTGAAGGTGAGTGGGACACCTAGGGCCCCTATTAGCAGTACTTGGCTTCAAGGTTCACAAACACTTGACAATACTGCACAAAGTTGATAAAACTAGAGAGGAAAAACAACAGCAACAAACGTGTACTTGAGTCAGCATGTTGGCTCAACTGGTCTATCCTTCACCTCCAAGCACCAGCATCCCTCCCGTATGTGAGATCGTGTCCCAGTTGCTCCATTTCCCATCCAGCTCCCTGATTAAGGCCTGGGAAAGCAGTGGGAGATGACACAAAGCCTCCATCCCCTACACCCGCGTGGGAGGCCCAGAAGAAGCCCTTTTCTCGTGGCTTTTAGCTCAGCTCCAGCTAATGTGGCCATTTGAGGAGTAAATCAGTGGATTGAAGATCTGTCTCTCCTTTCTGTAAATGTGCCTTTTCAATAAAAATAAATATTTTTTAAAAAAGAAAGAAAAGGACATGTGCTAAACCTTAATTTTTCTCGTTTATAAAAGCGGCAAGAACTGAATCTATGGGCTTTCCAATTCTTGTTTTGAAAGCCAAAGAAGGAAAACGCTTGCAGGCGCCCTTACTTCCGTGTTGCTTCGTACACTCCCTGCGCCTGCGCCATCTCCTTGGAGCAGGGGCGGGGCCAATAAGCCTGTGGTAAAAGCCCTCCAGTCCTCAGCCGGCTTAGAACCCGAGACTGCAAGCTCATTGGAGAGCCATTTTGCTTTACGGCTTCAGGCCGTTGTTTACGGCATTTTCCGACCTCCCATTCACTTAGCTGTGAAGATGGCGTCGGGCAGCGGGGTAAGTGTTGTGTGTGAGGAGGAGGCTTCGAGGGGATGGACGGGTGGTTCCTCAGTGCTGAGTAGAGACCGACTCCTGTACACAGGCCTCCCGACACCTCGCGATGCCAGGGTCTAGCGTCTGAGGATTCTGTGAGGTCCCGGCACTGGGTCTGTGGACCCGCGGTGGTCTCTTGGGTTTGGGGTCCCGGGGTTACTTCAGTCTCCCGTCAGTCGGAGAGATTTCGCTATCGGAGACTCCTAGAGCCTCCTACGCGGAGAGGACGCGGTTCTTTGCGTTTCGGAGGGGGAGGGTTTCCAGACACGACAGTGACCCGATCTTGAGCGCTTTCTTCCCCCCCCCCCCCCACCACAGGCAAAAAACTTGGACTTTCGCCGGAAGTGGGACAAAGATGAGTACGAAAAGCTGGCCGAGAAGAGGCTCACGGAGGAGAGAGAGAAGAAGGATGGTGGGTGCCGAGGCGCTGCCGTGGGCTGGAGAGCGGGCGAGGAGTTGAGGGGGCTGCGCTCCCACCCTAGCCGCCCCTGGCCAAGTGGTCCAGCGTCTGCATGTCTGACATGCAAGCGGGGAGGTGGACCCAAGGGGTTGTATATTGCTTCTCAGCTCCGTTCTCGGCTGCCGTGTCCCGGCTTGGACTGACTCATTTGTGGCTTTCTTGAGTTAAAGAGCCAGGATTTCTTTTAGTAACGGAGATGTTGAGTATTTTTGCTGGCCCAGTCAGGACCCTGGCATGTAGACAGAGGAAAGCTGCGAATCAATCCAGACTTTTGATCGATCCTGTCAGCAGGTGCTCCCTTGTGCTGGCTCTTTGTGTAAAAAGAAATGTCTGATTTTCTTATCTGCAAATTTTCAGTTTTCTGTTTGCACACGGACACTTCGGTGTGTTGTTTTCTTAAGATTGGTTGATGTGTTTGAAATGCAGCGCGACATGGTTGGTGGACTTTTCAAATCGTTTGCAGTAGTGGAGCCTGGAACTTACTCAGGGTCTCCCACATGGGTGACAGGGGCTGAAGCACTCTGGAGGCCTTCTGCTTTCCCAGACAAGTTATGAGGAAACTGACTCAGAAATGGAGCAGGTGGGAATCTGACCAGCATTCTAATCTGGGATGGTGCCATTGCCAACTGCAGCTTGGCCCACTGTACCACAGCACCGACCCCCGGCCTTTTGGTCTTTGTAGGCTTGTTCTTAGAACAGAGATTTCCTAGATACTGGTTCCCCTTTTTAAACTTGACTTTTGTGTGTTATCCTTTTCGTATCTGCCTAAAAAGCATTACTGGGTGCCCTTAGTCTTTTTTATTTTTTTCCTCCACTGTTGGATTTGTTTTGAAACTGAATTGGGCTACCTCAGTGGTCTGGCTCCAGGATCCCTGTGAAGCTGTAAACAAACATGTTGGCGAGGCTCACGTTCATCTCAGGCTTAAGTGGGCTGGAAGATCTGCTTCCAGGTTCTCTCAGGTATTTATGGATTAGAGGCCTAAACATCATTGGCTATGCCAAATAATAAGAGAATCTTTCTAATTATGTAAAAATTACGAATTATTTCCTCTTCTGTCTTCCCTTGTTTTGCCAATCACATATATTCTTGCTATTTTGAAAAGACTGCTTCCAGTGACAATTCAGAGATCTTCCCCTCAGCTAATCAGGAAATGGAGAACAGGTTGCTTGTAGATTTATTGGCTTGAAGGTGGAGGAAAGCTGTAGAGTGTCATTTTTTTTTTCTTGCCTTGAGATTCTCTGTTAGATACTGCTAACTGCTGCAGGAAGTGCCTGTTGTGTCGTTTCTTTCAGGAATTAGTCCCATTTCAGATTTTCTTTTCTGATTGAGGACATGAAATATTGGAGGGACTTTCTTATCCATTATTTTTCAGGAAAGCCAGTGCAGCCCGTCAAACGGGAGCTTTTGCGACACAGGGACTACAAGGTGGACCTGGAGTCTAAGCTCGGGAAGACAATTGTCATTACCAAGACCACCCCGCAGTCCGAGATGGGAGGGTAAGTGGTTCTCCATCTTTCCATACAGCCAAAAGTAGATCTGATGAACCACGTGTGTTGGTTTTGGGACGTGTTGAGGATCCCTAATCCCAGGATGATAACCTTGCTGCCCATCATTTCATTCTTAGATTTATTTTGCTTTGCTCCCTAAAGTCTTAGGTTAATATTTAGTAATGTCTCCAGGAGAGGCCATTCTGTGTTGTTAGCACTGTAACTATTCCTTATATCTCCGAAGAGATTTTGTTAGAATAAAGAAGGAGTAAAGGGTTAATTGAAGATATTGCTAGGGGAGAAATTAAGTGGAACTAGCATGGAGCTTAGGAGATATTAGTGGCATAGAAGAGTATTGAGGTTCAAGATTAGCAGCAAAAACTGCAGTTGTTTTGGATTACCTGGCTGTGCACCTTTATGCTGGCCCAGCACTGTAACCCGTAGAAAGAAGGATCTCACAAGGTCTCACCATCCTTTTGTTCACCTAGGATTTCAAGCAGGAAGCCACCATAGGTGGCAGTGAGTGAGATTTTTGATTAGTCAATTAGAAAAGGTTAGTTATGTAAAACAGAAGCTCACAGTGTTTACGGATGGGGAATCTTGAAGTTGGTTACCTCAGTGGTCTAGCTCCAGGGTTTCTGTGGAGCTGTAAGCAAGCAGGTTGGCTAGGTTCATGTTCATCTGGGGCTTAAGTGGGCTGGAAGATCTGCTTCCAACTTCTCTCAGCTACTTACGGGTTAGAGGCCTAATTGCTTTCATCCCGTGGCTTTTAAAAACTAATCTTAGAGATAATCATCCATACTTTGAACATATTCTAATTGACACACAACCCAACGTGGTACACATTGGAAGGAGACTACATGGGGTTGGAATACCAGGAGAATGACTCATTATGGGAGCCGTCTTGGAGGATAACCACCACAAGAGCTAAGGCTTTATGGAAATGAAATATTAGACGTTTTAAATAAAGTTCTGTGTATGCATTTACTCTGCAGATTCTTGCAAAAACTATGTGACTGCCAATACCAGAAGCACCAGAACTCCATCTGGGTCTCTACATTTGTGACAGGAATTTGGATTAAAAGCACAGAGTAGCTGGGACTTGAACCAGGCATTCCGATAGGGGATTAGCGACCCCAAAAATCTTAACACTTCTGAAAACCTTTTTTTTTTCCCCTTAAGAATTTGGAATTTTTTAGTTGAGAAAGATAGAGCCTTGAAACCAGATTTTTCCCATTTGCTGTTTCCTACTCTTTCTAGATATTATTGCAATGTCTGCGACTGTGTGGTGAAGGACTCCATCAATTTCCTGGATCACATTAACGGAAAGAAACGTAAGCCTTGGAGGTAGCTTATGACTGGGATTGGGTTTTGGAGATGGCGTGGCGGGGAAGGCAATATCTTCTGTGCTCTTGCTCTTTTTTTCTTTTTTTTTTTTTTAACTTTTTATTTTAAAGAGAGGGAAATGATATCGCTCATCTGGTGTACTCCCCAAATGCACCCATCCCAATGGCTGGAGCTGGAGCTAGGCTACTCAAAAGCAACAGCATAGACCTCACTGGATCTTCCAAGTTGAGGGGTGGTGGGGATCCAGCCACTTGCCATCACTGGCTGCCACACAAGCTGTACATTATGAAGATTAGAAGCTGAGCTGGGTTTATAAACCCAGGCACTTAAATCTGCAGTGTGGGTGTCTCAAATGGTGTCATAACTACCACATCAAATACCTGTTCCTGGGCTTTTTTGTTGTTACCTGGAGATTGCTTTGGTTACTTTAGGTCAGGTTGTCCTTTACTTCATTATTTAATGTTTTTGGAGGCCATAGGTGCAAAACTGTGCTGGGCTCTTGATAAACCCAAACCATATACTTTTCCCTGGACCTGTCTGGCCCCACTGATTCTCACATTGACTTGGTAAGGCGGTTAAAAGACATTTCCATCTTGTTACCTGCTTCTAGGAACAGGTGAGACAAAGGAATTTTTTTTAAGCCATAATTATTTTTGCTTTGTGTTTCATGAAAGGTTTTTGCAAGGTCAGTTAGAGGCCTCTGAGGGTGCTGTAATGACCTTGCCTTCCTGTATTTGATCTTGCCCAGATCAGCGGAACCTGGGCATGTCTATGCGTGTGGAACGCTCCACCCTGGATCAGGTGAAAAAACGGTTTGAGGTCAACAAGAAGAAGATGGAAGAGAAGCAAAAGGATTATGATTTTGAGGAAAGGATGAAGGAACTCCGAGAAGAAGTAAGGCACACCTGTACAGCTGCGGCCTCTTCCTTAGCCATCCCCAGAGTAACATGTGCTGACTATCAGGGGCAACATCTGTTGCCCTTGTTTGCGATTCATGGTTCTGAAGGAAATGACTCCAAACCTACCCTTTTTCCTGGGGATTCTCTGGGATGTACTTTTATATTGTCTTTCTTTTTTAGGGAGACAGGGGACTGTACTTTTATGGGTAGTTGTGCTTTCATTAAAAAGAAAACTTTTTTTTTTCTTTACATAGAGTTGGGTTCACAAAAAATTAAGAGGAAGTTACAGAGATGTCCCAGTTGCCTCCATCCTATACCTGCATAGCCTTAATTAATCCCCAAAAGGATTGTTACCTAAATATATGGAGTCATTGAGAGGCTCTTGGAACAGGTTAACAGAATCAAAACTCTGTTTCTCCTACATACTGGCTGCAAATCTTGCCAAGTTATATGAAGCCTCAGTTTCTTTGTATTGGAGCTCCTAGTAAAATATATATATAAAATACTCAGGGCAGTTCCCAGCATGTACTGCATGCTCTAGAATGTTAGTTCCTATTACTTGATTTTATATTTTACTTTCTGCTAACAGTAGAAGGAAATCTCGAAGCATACATGCAACTTTTGACAGCATATGGTTGCTGAGTCTGAATGATTTTCCCCACAGGAAGAAAAGGCTAAAGCGTACAAGAAAGAGAAACAGAAGGAAAAGAAGAGGAGGGCCGAGGAGGACTTGACATTTGAAGAAGATGATGAGATGGCAGCTGTGATGGGCTTCTCTGGTTTTGGTTCCGCAAAGAAGAGTTACTGAGGCTTTCTATACTTGGCCTGATTTTGGCCTGTGCTGGACCTAACTTTGTGTGTGTATGTGTTGGGGGTGGGGGAGTCATTTATTTTTGGGTACTAGGCAAAGTCCTTCAGAATGTCAATGGGGAGGGCTAGAGGGTGGATGTCTAATTTCGCTCCACCCTGGGAGAGGGTACAAGATGCAGAGGTAATGCCATGGTGTATTCCCTGAGCCTCAGTTTATCACTGGAGTCACAGGACCTCTGCCCATCTAGTTCCCAATAAAAAAAAAATCCATCCCCCTTCTGAGGTTACTTTCCTAGAAACCCCTGCATCATCATCTCTCCACCCTCTTTTCTGAACATCCTGCTTTTATCCTGTGTTCTGCCTTTGTTTTAATTCTGACGTGTGTCCAGCCTGCAGCAGAAGGGTTTTCTGGGCCCCCACTTTGCAGTTGGTGGCATATCCGTGGCCAGCCCTTCCTGCCCCCGCCCTGCCCTGCTCCGAGGTTCTTCAGCCACCTGTGCATGCATGTGTACTTCTGCCTGGGTCGCGGGTGCGTGCGGATGTGTGTGCATGAATCTCATACAGAGGGGGCCCGTGCTCGAATGCCAGAGCGTTGTTGCCTTGGGGCCTGATGTTCTTGGCTTCCTCAGAGCATGTAAGAGGAAATTAAATGGGACGAGTGTTTGGTGTGGTCTGTGTCTGGTAAATTTTTTTTTAACATTGTTCAGATGTTAGACTGTTTTCAGCTGCTGTTCATTTCCTTTTACTGAGGATTTCTCTGTTTTTGTCTTCCCTGTGAGCAGGCTCTTGGAAGAACCTATTTGATGCAAAAAAGAAAACAACAACAAAAAACAGCAAAAACTCAAAACCTCATTATGGGAGTCCCTGTGTCTCAGGGGCTGTTCAGCTTGTATAATAAATAGCGTTGAGTTGGGCCCATTTCACCTTTGGTGGGAACGAATTCTTCCCCGTGTACATGTTTTTCTTTGTCACACTGGCAATTTCCTCCTGGTAGACTGTTTTCTGCCCCCGTCATTTGACCCCTGTCGATTTCCGTTTTACTTTATTGCTTCCTAGGTTGCTCCAGTGTGACCTGTATTCTCCTGTGGTGCTTAGATCCATGCTCAGAGGAGTCTGAAAAAGCAGTTTCCAGGATTTCAGTCTCCTGGGATCTGCCTCTGTTTGGAGCTGTAGAGCTCAGAGTCCAACTCGTACTTTTACACTATTGACAGTAATTCTGTGTCGTGGGGGTTACTGCTGTGCCTGACAGATGCTCAGCATCAGCCCTGGCCTCTGACTAGCACTTCCTCCACTTATGACAATAAAAAATATATTTATGAAGGAACGGGACAAAATCTGCTTTGCCCGGTTGAGCACCTCTGAGAATGCTGCTGCCATGTTGACTGTCGTCTGGCTTGAGACTTGGCAACAGAACCAGCCAACTCTACCCCCGCCAACCTTGGCTGCCCTAGCTCAAGAACTACACCGAGGATGTAGAGGGCGGGGAGAAAAAAACAAATGCACGAAAGAGTAGTAGTCACTTCAACTGCAAGCAGATGACCCGGGCCATTACTGCTAAGGGTTGTGTTGCGCTGAGAAAAAGAATCTTGATCAGCAAGGCTGCCACTATGTCGTTGATTTTTTTTTTCATCTAGTAAACTGGATTCTAGAAAGTACTTTACTGTTACCTTTAGGTTTTCATATAGTCCCCTTGTTACCAGGCATGCCTTTTGCCTGATTAGTTTCTGATGCTGAATGTTGCCTCTGAGAACATGGCGGCTGACTCTGAAGCCTGTTGGCTTCCAGGTCAGAGATTTTAGATAGTCTTTGTTGGCCAACTGGGGACAAGTGAGCGGGTTCTTTCGTTGGTGGGATTGTGTGCATTACAGCTCTGAGTTTTCTACTGTAGTTGGTTGGGTCTTTTTCTCAATCTCAGGGCATGTTAGAGAAGGTTTCAGGTTAGGTTAGCTGTTTCCATGCTTCAATATGCCATTTTTAAAAAGATTTAATTTTTATTGGAAAGATATACAGAAAGGAGGAGAGAGAGAGGAAGATCTTCCATCCTGATTCATTCCCCAAGCAGCCACAATGGCCAGTGCTTCACTGATCTGGAGCCAGGAGCCCAGAGCCTCTTCCGGGTCTCCCACATGCGTGCAGTGTCCCAAGGCTTTGGGCCATCCTCAGCTGTTTTCCCAGGCCACAAGCAGGGAGCTGGATGGGAAGCAGGGAGGCCAGGATTAGAACCGGTGTCCATATGGGATCCTGGTGTGTGCAAGGTGAGGACTTTAGCCACCAGGCTACTGCACTGGGCCCCAATATGACATTCTTAAGGAAACCATTTAATTCACTTTTGCTCTAAATGATTTCTTTCTAAATAGCAATTCTTAATTTCAAGTCCTCTAAGGAGTCTTGGAACTGGCAAGTGATCTGTATCTGAGGGGCTGAAAGTGGAGGCTTAAAAAGAAAGGAGATGGGGTAGAAATTGGAGTCCAGTACAAGGCCAGACAGCTTACACACCTCTGCGAGAGAAGCTCCTGGTGTTGAAGGTCTGGTTAAATCTTACAGACCTTTACCTCTAGCTGTGCCTGTGCTAGTCTGTGTAGTTTGTTTAGTGTGTGCAGGAGTGAGCCTGTTACAGGCACTCGGCTGGAACAAGGCATCAAGGTTCCATGTGTGGAGTGAAAGTTCCTTAGTGGTGACTAAACTGCTCAGAAACAGGGCTTCCAATATTTCTCCCCAAACTAAAAAATCTAATCATACACATTTACTGCAGTGCTTCTCGTAAAAATGAAGAACATTTGTGTATGTGTACACTTACATACGAGGAGGTTTGCTGTAGCTTTTGTTTCTGATAGCCAAATAGTTGTAAATTGTGCTAGGACGTATGCCGTCATGTTTGAGCTATACACACTGACAAAAATTCTAAGGCACATAATACTCAACAGACTCCCAGCAAACATTGTGTAAGCTTACATCTAGGAATTGAGGAAAAAGACACACTGAAACAAGTAGCAATTGAAGAAAGTACATGAGACTTCTGTGACATGAGGTGTGTTGATTTTTTAAAGAAGTTGCAGAAAAAAAATCAACAGGACACTTGGAGTTTTCTGTTTTAGTAGCAAGGTTTCAAGACAAGGTGTAAAATAAGCATTTGTGAAGATTGTACCTCCTCCTGGTGCCACGCTGGCTGTTGGTCTAATCACAGAGGTCGCTCAGAACCCTGGGTGGGGACTGGGGAGAGTCGGCTGTCAGCGGAGCCCAAAGAGGCATCTGGGGACCCGGGGCGGGGCAGGCACGCGCTGCAGAAGAGCTCGGCGTGAAGCCAGTCCCGAGTGGCGGCCTGGATCCCCGGCGGACACTGAAGCTGTTTGGGGGTGGAGCCTCATGTCTGGGAGGCTGAGCCAGCCGGGCGTGCCCGCGTCTCGGTTGGCTGCCTAGGACGTCCTTCTGGTGTTGTCTATGACGCACACGTCCCTCCTGCAGTCAAAGGACTGAGACCCGGCACCCTCCCCTGGGCTGGCTTTAGCTCAGCGGTTCCTTCGGTTCCTTTGTCTATTGACACTTTGTGGCAATTGCAGTTCCGCAGTTCGCGACCCGCGGGCGCTCTCCAGTCCTTTTCCCTCTTAATGAGATATGAACACATTACATTTTTAATTAATTTCAGTACCTAGTAATATTTATTTTTTTGTTCCAATGATTGCTTTTATTACTATATTTTCTGATGTTCTCTTAGTCTGAAGGCAAACAGATTTTT
>NW_024466736.1:0-46688 GCF_017591425.1 Ochotona curzoniae
ACATTTTGCTCAAACCCAAAGCTTCCCTTGTCCGTCTTTCTAATCACTGTATAGAACAGACATATGACAATGTAGCCAAGATTGGGGGTTGTCTGAACTTCTCCCATAGCAATGGCAATGAATTGCTAGCCATGACATGTCACTATTGAGGTCATGCCAAATGAGCTTAAGATAGATGATGTTTGTGTTTTAATGTTTGTGTTCATTTTAATATACTTAAAATGTAATTAGCACATATAGCTTTTGATTTTAGATAGTATGGCTTAGAATGAGGTGACATTCAAGTTTCCTGTTTCAAGTGCACCCTGAGATAAGCCCTTCACTAAGTGTTTATCAACGATTCGGGTTCTGGATGAGTACATAATCTCCCATTACCCCACCTCTCTGAACTCCCCCTCCTCTCTTGGATAACCAGCAAGTCCTAGCCAAATCAGGGATGTTTGGAGTACCGACCCTTCAAATCTGACAAGGTCTGTCCCTGTTCTGTGGTTTAGAAGGAAATGCAAGCAACTTCTGTCCTTTTTCCTTCTCTTGATGCCATACTCTGTTCATTTCTCTAAGGACCTGGCAACTGATCATCTATACTTGAGAACACATAGTTCACAGAAATGGAAATTGTCTTAGGTTGAGTAGCTCTGAAGCAGGCCCTTTAGCAAAGATTTGTGTGCAAGTAACTTATTGAGTGCTCCCAGGAGAAACCAGACAATGAGTGGGAAAAGAAGGGTAGAGGAGGAGAGGAGGAAGCTTGCAGGTGGGATTCCAGCCTTGGCACCATCCTGAGGGTATCCTTGCAGTGCACATTACACACTTCATCTCACCGTAACGCAAAAGGACTGGGCCAGGTGTGCTCATGGCAGTTAGGTGTTGGCTGAGAACCTGTACGGGGGGTATGTGAACTGCCAGGTACTTGTGGTTCTCAATGGGTCAGCTGGACCAACCCTAGGTTGGTCTTACAAAGAGGATGGGCCTGAGGCACAGATACAGGATGATGACAAAGAATCAGGAAGGGGGCGGAGCAGAACACAGCAGCCTCCACTCCTGAAGGCACAGCTGCCAATAAACCTAAACATACAGAGTCCCCATCTGTTGACTTGTTCTCATGAACACAGGAATAGTTTGGTTTTAGTGGAAATGAGGGTGGAGAGTCCTGCTGTGTGGCCTTGAATTCTGCCTGTTCATGCATCCCTGAGTGGCATCCTTTCATTGAGGGTGTAACAGGCTTGTTTTTGTGTCAGCCAGCAGGTTACTGCCCATCTCTCAAGAACCAAGCCTTAGGCCTTGGAATGTAAATGTGGTCGTCAGTTCTCTCCTGAGAGAGGTGGAGAAGGAAACTTGAAAGTGGAAGCCTCCTAGACTCAGCCCTCCAAGGTGACCAGTACATTCCAGTTGAATCCTGGATGTAGCTGCGTTCGGGGTAGCACATGGTCAGTACTGCCCTTTGCCTCTCCTGGCCAGTGAGTCCCATGTGCTGTAAGTAAACAGTCAGGAATTGCGGAGTCATCCAGACTGCAATGCTAAATACCCATCTAGCCACATTTGCAAAACAGACAAAAGAAACATTGGCATTTCACGAAAGGGAGATTTAGGCATAGTCAGGGTTGGTTTTGTAGCAATAAAGGAATGCCATTGTAAGCTGTATTTGAATACCATGTCACCCCAGACCCAGCTCTCTAAAACACAAACCTGAAACCAAAACTTCCTGTCTGTCATGCTGCCATTCATCCTGGGCTAGCCCAAGGAAGGGGCTTCAATAGGGAAGCCAGACTTCTCTTCTCAGAAGAAATCAGCTGTGGGTTGTTACTGTTTATATTCAGATTGAAAGATATGGGGCACCATTTAGGAATTGTGAAGGGTGGGGTGGTCTGGAAAATGAAGAATTCATGCTTGAAGAAATCAGGCTTCTGGAGAGAAGAGGGCGAGGGTGGTGTTTCAAGGAGCTGGTTGAAGTTTCTGTAATGAACCAATTGTTCCACCAAAGTCTCCTGTGAAAAATGTATTCATGGGGCTGGCAAGGTTGTGGCAGACTAATCCTCCACCTGTACCACCAACATCCATATGGGCTTTGATTCCAGTCCCAGATGCTCCACTTCCAATTAAGTTCCCTGCTGATGGCCTGGGAAAGCAGTGGAAGATGGCTCAAGGCCTTGGGCTCCTGAACCTAGTGGGAGACCCAGAGGAAGCCCCTGGCTTCTGGCTTATGACTGGCTCTAGCCATTGCATCCATTTGGGGAATGAGCCAACTGAGGGAAGATTCTCTCTTTTTCTCTCTCTTTCTCTCTCTCTCTTTCTCTCATTTGACTACTTGAAAAGCAGAGTAAGAATGAGAGAATAAGTGAATGAACATGATTAAGTTACTGGTTCACTCTCAGAATGCTCATTGATGGTTGCCTCTTATAAAGGAGGAGGCCAGAGCTGCTGCGAACCAGGTATGTCACTCTGATCTCATACTGGAAACCGGAAGGGACAGCAGAGATCCGGCATGCCCCTGGGGCAAGAGAGCCACTATTGAATCAATGACAGACACAGGCCAATATTCCTCACCAAATAAGGACCAAAGTGACACCTACTTCAGCTTCCTTGTCAGGAGGGGTTAAAAAACCCCTGTTGGCTTCTTTCCTCGCCTTTCTGCCCCTTTGCAGCCTCTTCTGTATGTCTGTCTGTCCGCTGTGTGGGAAAGGTCTGTGAACAGAGTTTCGTCCAATGAAGGTCTTTTGCATTCTTTTTAATACCCAGCTGATGTGTTCCTTCACGGATGGTCGGCAAATCTAACACTCATGACATCCAGGGCAGGACCAGTTGGACGCCCGAAGCCAGGAATTGCATCTCCATGTATGTCAGGGGCTCAGGCATTTGAGCTTTCATCCACTGCGTTCCAGGATGCATTAAATGGAAGCAGGGCGGCTCAGACTCAAACGGGCACTCTAATAAGAGAAGAAAGTGTTACAAGGAGAGACTTGGCCCACTATGCCATAAGGCCTGCCCCAGGCGTCTGCATTTTAACAAGCAACTAAAACAGGTTTCTATGAAAAACCTCAGACCATGCTACTAAGAATTACTGGGAATCCTCCCATCAATGTGGGAGACCTGGACTGAATTCCAATCTCCTGGTTTTGCCTTGACCCAGGCCTGGTTTTTGTGAATATTTAGGGAGTGAACCAGCAGATAGAAAACCTCTCTGTCTCTGTCTCTGTTGTATGTGTGTATATGTGTGTCTGTCTTTCCGATAAAATAAAACCAAAAAAATAGTTAACTAGTTGATTTCTTAAAAAGATTTTGGGTAGGCTACCCATATCTCCTATCAGAGTACCTGGCCTTGAATGCCAGTTCCAGCTTCTGATTCAGCTCTTTGATACTCCAGGTCTTGGGGAGCAATAGTGATGGTTTAGATACCTAGTCGATTTGGGTCTGTGCCACCCTTGTGGGAGGCTGGGACTGAGCCCTTGCTATGTAGCTGTACCCAGCCCAGTCATGGCCATTGTGGGCTTTCTGGGAATGAATTAAAGGATAAATATTCTCCTTTCTCTTTTCCTTACTCTCTACCTGTTAAATAGTGATAATCACAATCATAAAGAATATATTCCAGGAAACACAAACCCCAAGCAGGAAGCACAATGAAAAGGACATATGAAAAATACACTACACTGGATTTGTCTATAGGAAATATACAATGCCTAGCGGATATTGTGGAAGCCTGATCAAAAGTGTTTAAGAATACCTGCTTAACTCTTTTTTTTTTTTAAGCTGCAGGCATGCATGTATGCTCTGTATAAAGTGAGGCAATAAGTATTTCAGCATTGCAGGCCTTGTGGTGACGTTGCAAACACTCACCTCTGTTCTTTAGCATAAAAGGTGCCACTGACCTTAGGTAGAAGATGGGAGTGTGGGCTTCCAAAGTTATTATGTATTACAAAGTTACTTCTCTGAGTCTTTTTAATTACTTAAGGAGATAAAACCATCCTTACCTCAAGACCAGCACAAAGACAGGCATGGCCCGGAAGCCCTGCATTATTTTGGTCAACATACCGTCTTGGTACACAAGCAGATCTTCCTTCTATCTACCACATGAGCCTATTACTCTTGCAGCACAGAGAGCAGAGCTTCCTGGAGTGCAGCCCAGGACAGCAGCAACACTACTTGGAGACTCATAACAAATGCAACCGGGCCCCCAGCCCGTACCAGCTCAGTCGGACTCCCTGAGGGCGGGGCTGCCTCAGTTTACACTAGTGTCGCAGAGATTCTAACTCCTGCTCAAGCCTGAGAACATGCTTCTGGGCACACTACATTCAAGAACCGACTTGGGAACAGCCAAGGCTGCCGGGGTGTCAGCATATTTCATTCATTCATTTATTCATCCAACCATTTAATTTGATTTAAACACGTACTAGGGAACAGACACTTTCCTATCCACTGGTGATTTGAGGTAATTTTCTAGACACTGTTGGGGGACGATATTGAACTGGAGGATTATTTTATAAGAAATCCCAGGAAATCCTTTTGGGTGGCTCTGTTTCATGCCTTCTTTACTTTGCTGGTTGAGGGCATACTCAGACAACATGCAAGATGGCAGTTTAATGTGTTGACATGAGTCAAGTGTCTTATGCCATTTCACTGTTAATCCTTTCATAAACTCAATTGACTGTCAATTGGCATCATTGAAACACATCAGTTGCTGTCTCTTAGAAATGCTACTACGGGGCCCAGTGTGGTAGCCTACGGCTAAAACCCTCACCTTGAATGCACTGGGATCCCATATGGTTCTAATCCCAGCAGCTCCACTTCCTGTCCAGCTCCCTGCCTGTAGCCCGGGGAAGCAGTTGAGGACAGCCCAAAGCCTTGGGACCCTGCACCTACGTGGGAGACCTGGGGAAGAGGTTTCGGGTTCCTGGCTTTGGATCGGCACAGCACCAGCCGTTGAAGTCACTGGGGGAGTGAATCATCAGATGGACGATCTTCCTCTCTGTCTCTCCTCCTCTTTTTATATCTGACTTTGTAATAAAAATTTTTAAATCTTTTTTAAAAAAGAAGAAGAAATGCTACCTTGCAGGTCAGAGCCATGGTGTAGTAGGTCAGTCCTCCATCTGTGCTGCTGGCATTTCATATGGGTGCTGTTTTTCAAGTTCTGACTGCTCTACTTCCAATCCACTTCCCTGTTAATGTGCCTGGCAAAGCAGCAGAGGATGGCCCAAACGCCTGGGGCTGCGGACCCACACTGGAAACCCAAATGAAACTCAAGGTTCCTGGCTTCAGCCTGGCTCAGTCCTAGCAATTGCAGCCATCTAAGAATGAACCAGCAGGTGGGAGATCTTTCTTTCCTGTATGTCTCTTCCCTCTGTAATTCTCCCATTCAAATAAAAATAAATACATCTTTTTAAAAGAGAAATGATTCTATGCATGACTTTGAGGTGTGGGGGTACAATTTATCAAACATTAGCAGGGACCCTCCTAACAGAAGATTTGCAGTATCAGGTCCCTCTGCCTGGCTGTTGTAGCTTTAAAATACTGCATGTGGTATGCTTGGGACCTGTCTGATTGATCAGGCTCCTCTCATATCATAGACCTGCTCCTTCCTGCATTTCACTGCAGGACAAAAGTGCAGGATCTCCAGGGGCTGGACTACTGTGAGTGTGCTGGAAACATAAGTGTCCAACACACGGCTCCCTGAGCTCATACCACCTACCCAGTAACCAGCCAGACCTGGGCATGGGCAGTCTGCTTGGTAGGTCCTGTGGCTGTTCTTCATTTGCTGAGCATAGCAGCCTTGAGAGAAGATTGCCAAGGCAACAGATGACACTTGAGAGAGAGAGGTGCAGACACACACCAGCACATAGACACAGAACTGCAGCGAAGGGCATTAGTGCTAAGGTCTGAGAGCTCACAGGCCTCGCCTCCCATTAAAAGGAAATGTAAGTTACTTGCTCAGGCTCCCAAGGAGTGCAAAGTAGAAAGGCAGAGGACAGAGCCAAAGAGAGCTCTTGTTTGTGTGTGCTAATCCCGGGAGGGGCGCTGCTTGGAAACTGATGATGGTTTCCCAGGCTTCAGGCTTTCCCTGGGGCTCAGGCACCATAGGGACGCCCACCCGGCAGGGAGTAAATGAAAGCCAGTGAGCAGAGCCTGGCTTTGTCCCTCTCTTGACCAACGTGGTAAGCCTCACCTGAATGAGCAAGGATTTCTGCATCTTGAATCCCCACATCCTAACCAACACGATTGATCCAAACTCCACAACTCCCTCCAATCTGCCAAGTCCATGAGACTGATTGTTAACACTGTTGAGATAATGGATTCTCAGAGAGAGTAAGGCTCCTGCCCCAGCCACCCGGTGTCTGAGTGCCAGAGCCAGGAGTCCAACCCAGTTTTTCTAAATGCCAGAAGTTCTTTTCCACATCGCTAACCATGGTTCAGAGCCCAATCAACTGTACCATATGTTTGTTGTTTTATTCTTCAGATCGCATCTCTCAGGGGAACAGTGGATTTTTTTTTTTTATCTTGAGGTTCAAGAGTGATTTCATGTAAATTTTTTCCAGTTTCTGAAAGGGAGAACTCAAGCCAAGTAAAACACCTAGGGATACAGAACTGCATTATATCCTGGAACGTTATGGTCCTTAGATCATGGGTGGTAAAATTAGTAGGCTCATGGTAGGATGCTCTGTGAAAAAAAATTTTTTTTCAAGATTTATTTTCAGCATGTCTGAAAGGCAGAGAGAGAGAGAGAGAGCTTCCATCTGCTGGTTCACTTCCTAATTGGTCACAATTGGCAGGGGCTGTGCCAGGCTGAAGCCAGGAGCCAGAAGCTTCTTCCATGAGTCCCACGTGGGTGTATGGCCCCAAGCCCGTGGGCCATTTTTACTGCTTTTACCAGGCTATTGACAGTGAGCTGGTCTCAAAGTGGATCATACAAACATACAGGTTTTGAATCAGCTACTATGAGGTACTGGTGTCAGAGATAATGGCTTAACCCACTACATCATAACAGTGTCAGTGTTTCAATGACTGCCCACAAGGCTAGACTCTCATGGGTTTACTTTCTTGTCTTTAATACCAATGGGGCGATACAGACCTTATGCCTTGCACATTCATTTTTACTATGACTTCATATTTCCATTTTTATCCAAGAATCACTGACTAGAAAAGAACTGTGAAATCTGTTATCTGCAAAGAAGTTTCACTTCAGAATTCCTCCTATTTAAGCCCCCAAAATAGTGTAGCTCACTTCACAAGAGCAAGAAATGCGAAAGATTCTAATAGTGTGTACTGTTCGAAGCCCACAAATCATTTCATCTTAGCGTTTGAGAAAAGAATGTATGAAGCTATTTCAAAAAGTCTGTAGAACATTGAATTAAAAATAAGTTTATTTTGGTACAAAAAATTTTGAAACCCATACATAGTTTTTTCATAATATACATTTTCATGAACTTCTGGAAGACTCTTCAATATGCATGAATTTCTGATTTTTTTTTTTTTGCAGCAAAATAAACGCATCTTTTGGTCTCCTTTTCCCTGAATTCTTTGAAGTGCTTTCATAATAGACATAGAAGACAAGGTGGCAGAACTCCCCAGATTCAGATCACAAGCCTACCTCTCTGAGCTTCAACTCCTTGGCCTCACAATGAGAGTGCTCCTGATTTTTTAATGGAAAGTTTTCATTTTAGTTTAACAAAACAATTTCTGCATAACTGGTAGGAATAGCATCAATGCAGGATTGCTGTAAGACCTTAAGTGAAATTTCCTCTCCTGGCTTCCCTGGTCAATAGAAGGACAAACTCAAGCATGTCTTGTAGTTAGGGCAACAGGTTCTGTGCAATGTTCCATTTCTGGTTTCTTCAGGCCTCTGTTCAGTCCTGTAACACCAGCCACTAGAGCATGAAATGGCATCCTAACATCTTCAGTAGTGTAGCACAATGGGAGTGTTCTTTCCACTTCTGCAAGGAGCCAGATGTTCCCATTCAGGGCTCAACTTTCCTCCTTGCAAAGTTCAGAGGACCCAAGTGCTGCAGGTCTTGCAGCAGAAGGGAAAGGAATGGGTATAATACTTGCTTCTGCAGCGCTCAGCCTGATAGAGCCACATTCCAGCTGCACTGCAGCTCACAGATCCGCTCCAGGAATACAACACTGCACCCTGCAGTGAGGCCTGGGATGTGTAAACCTCCAAGAGACCCTGCTCTGAACACATTCCAGAGAACAGTTGACGATCTTAACCACCAGACAATACCCCATGCCTTCTGCACTGTCCTACTCACAGAAAGATATCCATCTCATCAAATACTCTGCCCCTGGAGCCCCGCCAGCTCCTGAGCAGATGCCTGCCTCTGGGAGGCCTGCTGTGACCCTCTGTGACCTGTGACACCACACACCTCTCCTTGTGTAGTAGCTATCACTCTGTCTGATCTGATTTCCCTTTCATTCCCATCATTCCAGGTAAATTAAAGTTCTGTGAAGTCCATGAATTGGCCTGTTTTATTCATCATTTTATTCCTAGTGCTTAAAACTGCCCTGGCATATCACAGGTGCTCAGTAATTGCTGGAGAAGAAAGAGAGAGTTGGAGAAAGGAGGAAAAGGAAGCCTGCACTGGGGGCAGTGAACCCTCTTCCAGTCATGCGCACCACATTTAAGACAGTGGCGGAGAAATGGGCCGGAAGTCATTGTCTTTGGGGGAGGGGAGGCTGTGTTAACCATCACACAAATCTTCAGTAACAATTGGAAGAAAAAAAGAAATATGTTCTACCTTTTGTTTCTAAATTCCTCTAAGATGAAATATTACTCAACCACAAAAAGCAAGAAACTAGCAATACTTGGTATAATACATAGAATGTCAAAACAATATGGTATAAAACGTAGAATCCCAAACTCATTGAAAGAAGTCAGACCAAAAAAAAAAAATAGCATGTATTATGTACTTATCTTGTAAATTCTAGGACATTCAAGCTAATCTTAATTTTTATCGGAAAGGCAGATTTACAGAGAAAAGGAGAGACAGCAATATTTTCTGTCTGCTGATTTCACTCCCTGGCACATTCAAGGCAAGGATTTAGCTACTGTGCCGTCAAACTAATTTTAATGGCAGAAAATAGATCCGAAGTTTTCTGGGCACAGGTGTAGGGTGGCACTGGGTTGGGAATTGCAAGTGGGTAGGACATAGAAAGCAAATTTGGCGAGTGATGGATTCATTTCTTTTTTTTTATTGTACTCAGATTGCTGGATGCCCTAACTTCTCAAACGTGTATTTCAAATCTTTGGAGTTGATTGTATGTCAACTTTAAGTCACATCTGTTAGAAAATAAAATAGATGTAAGTGATTAACCATAAAATTAAAAGAATCAAAATCCATTGCCACATCCCTCTAGCCGATTATGTCTAACCCTTGTGTGGCTTGTCTTTAAAAATACTTTGTAGAAAAAAAATACTTTGTAGTCTCAGAGAATGGGGTGGACATTTTTTGCACAGCAAATTCAGGTGCCTCTTGAGTGCTGGCATCCTATATTGCAATGCTTGGGATCAAATCCTGCCTCTCTTTCTGACCCAGCTTCCTGAAAATGCAACTGGAACACAGCAGAAAATGGCCCAAGTACTCACTGGCTTCCGGCTGCCCTTGTGGGAAGCCCAGATGGAGTTCCTGGCCCCTGGCCTAGCCCCAGCTGTGTGGGCATTGAGGAGGAAACAGGGGCTAGAAAATAGATCTCTCTTTCTCCCTTCCTCTCTCTCTCTCTCTCTCATTCTTTCCGATAAATAAATCTGGAAAAAAAAATTCTCAGTCTCCGTGGTAGAGATGGAAAGTATGCGTTCATGGTAGCTTTTGGAGAAATGACCTAACTCTGTTGACCCCGGCTCAAGTGTGGTTTCCATTTTAGAAGTTAGCTGACCCGTGAAGGCCCTTTTTATCCACATGCACACTTGCATGTATATGCATAAACCCTTACATTTTCAAATCTGTTTCTTCCCAGGTTCTGTGAGCAAACCCATCCCTGAGCCATCAGCCCAGGCGCCCAGCCACACCCCACCGCTACCATGGCTGAAGACGCGGACATGCGCAATGAGCTGGAGGAGATGCAGCGAAGGGCTGACCAGCTGGCCGATGAGGTGAGGCCTGGGACCTGAGAAGGCAGAACCACAATGGGGAGATAGGAAGTCTGCCTTATCTGGGTCCAGGTGGAGGAAAAGCTTCCTCTAATGTTTCAATTTTCAAAAATGATGACTTCAATTTACTGTATTCCCAAGCTCTACAGACCCAAATGACTTGCTTATAAAAACTACTTACAAAGTAATATCTTGGCCCTAAATCCTGGTTTGTAAAAATCTTGAAAAGTCAGGGTACTCTAGACGAAACAATGTTTTTTTGAGTATCTAACTAGCAGTGATGTGCTAGAGCGGGCTCGATTCTGAAAACCAATTACAAGTTCTTTACTAAATACAACCTTTAGGTCCATATGATGGCGTCTCATCATATGTCTTCCTAAATTCATGTTCAGTGATGTCCTGCTATGCTTAGTACTCAGGATAAAAAGAAATTATGCCGTAGAAATCTGCAGCTTTGCCAATGGTATTGAATTGCCAAATTTAAGAAAGTGGGGACGTTATTAATGCAGATTAAATCTAAAAATGTGCATGCATGCATGCATGCATGTAGCTATTAAATTATATAAATATATTTATTTTTAATAAGCCAGGAGTCAAACATTTACCTGCATTTTGTAGCTTGCAGTCATTCTATTTCAAAAAGAGACTGCTCCCAGCTCTTTCTAGAAAGTTGGCCTCCTTCAGTTTCCTGCAGAATCTTGTCCAGAATCATTCCCTGCCATTTTGGAGCACATTTCGGGAGACAGCACGCTGGCTGCTGGATTCTAGGCGTTCCCAAGGAATTGAAGGGAATGTGCCAGAGGGATTAATGCTGAGCTCAGACTTTCCATCTCATTATTTTTCATCTAAGAGATAAGATAATTATTATAACTGTCTCTGATAGGTTAGTGATTTCAGACATGCTTGAATTTTTCTCACCCTAAGGCAATAGCTTCATTTGTATTGATAAGAGCTTCCAATTGTGTTTCTAGGAACTTTGTAAGAAATGTGGTGCTATATTCATTTCAATTCATCAAGAATTATGTCAGTGTTTAAAATCCAATATTCCCATCCCGAGGAGGCCAAATTAGTCCTCTGAGTAGTTGAGATAACTTATGCATCCTGAGCATGCAAAATGATCTTTTCCAGATTACTTTGTCTTTGATACCATGATGAGCTTCATACAGTTTGGTTTGATGATAATGGACTTCAGTGCCCTTGCTTTAGGGACTCAGATCATGTACAAAGTCTGAGAAGAAAGAGACAATGGAAACGTGTCTCCTGTTGCAGCTTCAAGTGTGAAAGAACACGCGATAGCGACCCTCCGTGTTTCTCACTTGAAGGAATTATTTCTGATTTTCTGGGACCTATAGATACCGCAGTCTCTAATATTCTTGTTTTTCATTTTAGTCGCTGGAAAGCACCCGTCGCATGCTGCAACTGGTTGAAGAGGTAAGAACTGATCGTATTTGAAGATGAATGAACCAAACCCTTATACTGACAGGCTGCTTTCCTAGACCCCGCTGTCTCTCCTGGAGCCGTGACACTCTTGGTTCTGATGTGAATCAGGAAGCCCCCGCTATGGCAGGGGATGCAGTAAGGTGCCTGGGGGTCACCAGGGCATGTCCGTGTCCCCTTCCCACTCAAGCTGTCTTTAAGTAAGATCGCTTTAAGAAAGTGAAAGAAATTTTTAATATACAAAGGACTTCCCTACAAAATGATTTGGGTGTCTTTGGAGTCACAGATAATCTTGACGTGTTCTGACTTTAATTATATGTGTGATTTCCAGGTATACCACTTTCAGAAATTGTTCTATTTAGAGTCAGGCACTAAAATTTATATTTGAAAATCAGGAAAGATCTTTAACAAAAGGAGCCATCAGGACCAATAATATAAATATAAAAGCTCTTTTATCTTCCTGACTCTGGGTTGAACATCCATTTGTGAGGCATGGTTAATGAATCTCAAACTATTTTTAAATGGGTAAAATGGGGTAGATAGTAATAACAGACTCAAAAGGGCATTTGTAATAAACCTCCCTCGTTTGGCAGAGCAGCAGTCAAACCGGAAGAATAAATGGATTAATTGAACTTGTCCATTGGGAGAGATGAAGTGGAAAAAGGAATGGGTTGGACTATATTTATCCTAACCTAATAAAACAAGCCTAATAGTTTTCAGTCAGTGAGATGCTATTTTAGCTGTGCTTTGGAACCGTTTTTGCATGTACAAATTTCACAGGAGATTATCATTTTTTAGCGATCTTGGACTTTCTCCAGCAGAGTGATTAAATGTGCCTACTTGCCTCATGCTATTGTCAATTACTTATGCAGTGACATGAAAGGGGAAAAAAGGAAATCTAAGGATGCAGCTGGCTCTCACACAGCAGGAGTAAGCATCTTCCCTTATTTCTGCAACTCCGCTTCTTACCTAAGGAGAAAATGTGGCAGAATGGTCACGGGAGGAGTGGGGACGCAGTGGCAGGTGTGAGCTCTCCAACATCTTTGAAATACTGACAACTTGAACATTTAGGAAGGCAGGCTCAGCTGGGGAGCCCCGTGCAGTACAAGAAAGAGGCAATCGCCTCTGAATGAAGGGGGGGGGTGCTATTTCCTTTGCCGTGTTCTGAGACCCTGCTCATGCAGAAATACTTGAGGTTCGAGAGTGAAAGCAGATAGTTTGAATGGAGAAGTGCTGGTGAGGCTCTCAGAAGGCAGTCACTCACCCCACAAAAAAATAAAAAATTAAAAATTAAATTAAAAAAGGAGGGGGCAGTGTTGGCAGCTTTCCAGGACACGTTCTTACAGAAGTCTAGAAGTCAACCAACGTAAGCATCTTGGTGTCTGCTGTGGCATCATCGCTGTAATAGATTTTATGACCTTCAACCACCATCTCCAAACTCGTTTTTCCTTTTTGTTCCCCTGTAGGTACATGTCATATAAATGTCTAGAATAACAGAGCTGTCACCAATTTGCCAGTGCATGCTCTGTTGGAAGACAGCTTAGCATGTTCAGAGTGGTTGAGTCAAATGTGTGAGAAAGCTCCACCTGGAAGTGCCCCTCACCCATCCCAATCTTTGGGGCATGAACAACCTTGTCATATGTCTTTCCAAAGTGCAAGTAGGGGCAGCCCATTTTGAGCAAATGATTGTTTGGCTAATTTTACAGAGGGAAAAAAATTTTAAAGCTCTATGAAGCAGAATTTTCAAATGATTATTTTTTTGTTTCCTCCTAACGTGTGTCCACAAATGAAGTTATATCTTGGAACAAGGAATAAAGCAGAGTGAAGCCCTCTCTTCCTACAATAGAAAAGTGGAAGCTATTAGATTTTTCCCATCCTTAGGAAATTATGAGCCAGGCATTGTTAGAGCAGATTGACTGGTCTTACATCCTCTTGGGTTATTTTATATTTATGGTCAGATATGCTGCATGTCTAGAGTATTGGGTGTTCAGATGATAGTCTACTTTTCAATCAGAAAGGAAATTCTCCTTAATGAGAATCAGCATTAAATATTCATAAAGGGCAGAAATCATCTGAAAAGTCTGAGTGTGGAAGTATTGGGATCTTGCCCATGATCCCAAAGTTCATCAGTACTATGTAATTTGAATTGGGTGGAATCCTTATTGAAATTCAGTCTCAAAGACAGGAAAGGTTACTAAACTAAAGCCTTCCTGAGGCAAATGCTGCCACTTGCAGTGGAATATGCATCCTTACAATGTCTCTAATAGACTCCAGGGTGTAACAGCATGGCAGCAGTGAGAACTGGCATCTTAATAGAAGCCAGCATGAGCATCTCAAGAGCAAGAACAAGTTACATGAAAGTTTTGGGGCCATCAGGAAAGCTGAAGACCATAGGTAAGGTTGGTGGGGGAAGGATGGAGACGATGTCCCAGCCTGGATTTGGGAAATCTTTTTTGGTGGATGTATTTCAATCAGTATTTATGGACATTTCTGGAAACAAGAAGAAAGATCTAGGTAGAAATCTTGCAGAGATGCAGATGGGCAAATAGCTTTCCAAATTCAAGACCATGCCTGCCCTGGGAGTACAGAGGAGGGAACAATTGATTCTGATAGAACAATCAGGAAGATATTTCCTTGGTGAGGATATTTGATTCCAGGGGAGAAAGTTAACGCTGCTACTGCTAAATGAAAGAACTAAAGTTTACACATGAATGCCATAGACTTATAAAAAACCAAGCCCAGGAAGAGCTGTGCTGCTACAGGGTAGGCCAAAGACCCCACACAGCTTTCAACAGGAGATGAGTGAACTGCTGACATTTCTTAGCTATTTTAGCTTTGCTTTTCGCGTCAATCTATCCTTTAGGATGTTTTGATCATGGGAAAACATTCAGTTTTTGAATGCTATGTTTGCATTTATGCTAGACTTTCCCCTAAAAAATAAAGTCATTCATACTGGGCAGCTCTTTTAAAAACTGCAGACTTAAGGTCATTTGAAATATAGTTAAGAAAGTGCCTGGAGTGTTTTGGTTTAGGCCCAATGCATTGGATTTGGCAGGATGTACCTGAGAAGGACAAAATGATTTCAAAATGTTGTCATGGTTTATCTGGGAAGGAATGAGGGAAGAAGAATAGACTGAGGGAAAAACAAAGGAGGAAAAAATGAGGAGAGGGAAAAAAGGAAGGATTAAAAAGAAAATTGAAGAAATGAGAAGAAAATCCCTTATGTCTCTAACCCTGGTTTTAGAAAATTCCGACATCTGATGATGTTAGATGCCAGGTAATGAGTTTGAAAGAGATGGCACCATTGTGCTTATCATCATCAAGCATGTATTATCTGTTTTAATCCTTGTATCTGTCTTGCCTATTCTTTGGTCTCCATTTTACCAAGAAGGAATTTGAGGCACATGCTGGTTAAAGCAACTTGCTTGAGACACAGAGCTATAAACAACAGCAATGAAGTTTTAAAAACAGGCATAACACAGTCAACAACAAAGGATTTTTATAAATATTTATTTATTTATTGGAAAGTCATATATACAGAGAGGGGAGGAAACAGAGAGGAAGATCTTCTGTCTGCTGATTCACTCCCCAAGTGGCCACAACAGCCAGAGCTGAGACGATCTGAAGCCAGGAGCCAGGAACTTTTTCTGGGTTTCCCACCTGGAGGCAGGGGTCCAAGACCAGTGGGTTATCTTCCAGTGATTTCCCAGGCCATAAGCAGGGAGCTAGATCACAAGTGGACAGGCAAGACAAAAATAGATGTATACACACACACACACATAAACATATATATATGTACATATATAAATGTATATTCTTTGAGATTTCCACTACAAAGAAATGGATTAAAGAAAAGCAAGCAACTCATGCTAAATTGAGTGACATCCAATTTAGCTTAAATCCTTTCTGAACAGTCTCACATAAGATTAGACTTTATTTTCTGTATCTTATTTTACTCTCAGAACTACCATAGGAAGGAAGTAGAGAAGCTGTTGGTGTGCCCTTCAACAGCTGGGGAAGTTGAGACACAAACCAATTGACGTTAGAGCAAGGGGACAGTGAAATAACTATAGGGGCCCCAGGTCTGGATTCCAGTTATGCCCACTGACTTGGCTGTCTCCACCACTGGGAAGCACAGTGGAGAAGTCCTCCCTTCCTCTACCCTTCACAGCTGGTACCTGGCACAGAATAGATGTTCAGTAAACATGCTGAAGGAAGGAAAGAGACAACAAGTAAATGACTGAACCAACATGCCAACTTACTTAGCATCGCTAACCTGTGTAAATTCAATATGGAGAGACTTCCTGCAGGATCAGTGCAGTTCTGGAAGACTCCTGGGTGCTGAGCTGAACAAATAAACATTCCTGCTCTTGCTTCAGTACTCTCTGCTCCTGGGCTCCCAGAGTAGGGCTCCTTCCCATTAATTCTGTGACTCACTCTAATGCTGAAACATTCAGTGCCAAATGAGACAAATGTGAAATAATGCTTTCCGGGCTCCACAAAATAAGTGGGCATAATAGAATATCAAGAGATGTAAATAGGTTAGGGCTAGAGGAATAAGACAAAGTCACTAATCTGTGTATCCCATTGCACTGTCCCAGTAGAAGGGTTCAGGAATCTTGCATATGACCTTGACTGGTGCCCAAGGACAGAACTTTCTAAAATGCTCTTGTCCTCACTGGAATTTGCATTGTCATGTCCGCAGCCCTGAAAAAAGCATCTACTTTTCAAAACTGAAACTCATGGGCAATGGTTAAAATATGTAGGAAAGGGCAAAGTATTCATTGCAATATAGGTAAATACAAACAAATCTATCTGTAGGACATTTAAGGAGCTGCGTATACCTAGGGTGTTTCGCAGCACCAGCAGCATACATGGGAGGGGTGGAGTTGCTCAGAAATGCAGAGTCCCAGGCTCTACCCTAGTGTTATTGAGCCGGAATACTGAGATGATTCACAGGCACATTAAGGTTTGAGAAGTAACAACCTAGAAGAAACCTCGCATGGTAGGTAGTAATGATGGTATTTTTAGTCCAGCTTATCTGTACAACTATCTGTGATCCATCTTTTGGATATATTTATTTTTTCAACACTTATGTCTAACTTATTATAGAACAGGCTCCATTCCAGCACATGTCAGATGTTAATTTATTACATTCCCATAACTCAAAGAGATATTAACTGTTTTGATGGTTGTACGAAAGAGGAAAGAACTGAGGAACAAAGCAATTAGGACACTTGCCTGAGGCCCCCATAGTTAGGAAACAAAAATCCCAAGATTCCCACCCAGAATCAGGTTTATAATCTGCATTTGCAGTGGCTCCAGAAGTCATTATGGGCCATCCGTCTCCAAGCTACACCCTCACTCTGACACTAAAGTCTACCAAAGTGTGTTTAAAAACGACACACACTTTTGGTCCTCAAGAATTAACTGCATATATTATCTAGAATGGTGAGTTCATGAAAGTTCCCAGGAATCATTTGAATGTGTTTACTTCTTATGGGGCACAATTATAATATACTTGTTAAACTTCTGTATTTCTAAGGAGACCCTCAGTTAGCTTCCACTAACAGCTAAGCATGAGTAATATGAATGCCTTTATTCTTTCTCCACTTGCCAACTCCTGTTCCCCTCATCCCAATAGTTTACATAGTGTTTGATTTATTTGGATAATAAGAAGAGATTTTCATTTCTTCAGCTACACATTAGTCATTTAGTAGCATGTTATTTAACTTCATGGTGTTGTTAATTTCTTTTTTCTCCCTGATGTTGATTTTGTTTTGTGGTTTTTCATTTAAGGGGATGTATAGTAGCTGTGTAATGGAGACTGTCATATCTAGTAACATGTCATTTAACTTCATGGCATTGTAAATTTCTATTTTTCTTTCTATTGTTGATTTTGTATTATGACTTTTCATTTGAGGGGATGTACAGTAGCTGTGAAATGGAGACTAACATCCAGATGTGAGGATACAATGTAGTATGCATTTCTACTTCCAGACAAAGATGGACTTACAATGAAACTGTTCACTCTATCTTGACAATAGGATGCTGGACTCTCTGCCATTGTCCATGCCCACAATGATGGACATATGACTGTGTATGAAGAACTATATTTTAGTAATGATATAGAGGAACTAGGTGGGGAGGGGGAGGGAATTGGGGAGGGGATAAGGGAAATGCCAGGAGCCTATGGAATTGTATCATAAAATGATAATAATAATAAAAAATGAAAAAAAAAGAAGTGAAATGAGGAGTACCTTTGCACAAAGGGACAGCAGTGAAATTTGGAGTGGAGTTATTTTCTCCCACTATGTCATGGCATAGGATTTTAATTTTCAAAACAAGGAGCCCTTATTTCCCATCTCAATCACTTCTCTGAGTCTTATAGAACTTCTCCCCGTGGAGAAAAAGCTGAGACAAGTAGTTTCCTATTGAGTTGCATTTGGCTTAACCTTTGAGAAGCCCAGCTCTCTTCTGCTGAACATGAAAAATGTCACCTCCAAAGATTCATACTCACATTCCCCAGGGGCATCCCTGCTCAGCTTCTTGGTGGAGACTTTCTGATAAGTCACATCAGAGAAAAAAATTAAGGGATGTTGAAAGATTTGTTTTCTATGCTTGACATTTTCACTTTCCAAAGATAAAATTACAATGTAGTGTTAAATATTCATGTTCTGATATATTCTTCGCATATGTTAAGCCCCACTCCCCCCCAAAAAAATACTCTGTGAAACTGCTCAGCTCATAACATAAAGGATAGACCAAGTCCACACTTTGATCCATTCTCCCATGTCCCTCCCAGAGCCCTACTCATCTTGCCGTATCTTCTCCCTGTTTCCATTGGTCCTTCTTCATTTTCCATTTCTAGGGCTAATTGTTCCCTTACTGATTTCTCTTTCTCTCTTTTCTCTCTAACTCCTTTTCAACTTTGCTACCATTATTGGAATATAGAGTAAAGATGCTGGTATCAGGACTTTGGTTATGTTGGATGAACAAGGAGGTAAGTTCAGATTTCTTCAGTAAGAACAATTCTCATCTGAATAAAATATGTTCTTAATTATCTGTGCATCTGCCTTGCTTCTGTTGATGTATATTATGCATGTGTATGAGTACGAGGGTTATAGAATTTTCATATTGCTTTTTTTTTCCTCTGTTAAAGTGACATGTAAAGATAGGAAAAATTGAGGCCTTCTTCATAATTGAAAGGTATTACTATGTGTTTATATACATCAGAGTGACAGAATTTTGAATGCAAAAGCCATGTATTTATATTTTATTTTAAAGGACAATATTGTGACAGTATGAGAATGACTTACTCTCCAACTTTCCAAGTAACTGTTCTTTCTTTTAATACTAGATACAATGAAGCATAGTTGTCCTTCTCTTTGTTCATCCTAACTCAATATCTGACAGCTTTGATTTTCATGTTGCTATGGAAATGTCTTTAACTGGGAACTATTTTTTAATAGGACACAGCAAAGAAGGATTGTCTGGAAAATGGGAGCTTAATATGGTTGAAATATTTTGTCTGTTTTTAAAATTATTATGGAAATGCAAGAAGCAATGAAATTCAAATACCCAACCTTTTTTTATATAGTATTAAAAGATAACCTAAAAGAACAGTACCATAGGTTTTCTTTGTCTCAAAACATCTAAACATAGGGTGATATTGTGCAGAATTCTAGCCAGTAGTTAGTTACCTGATTCCATTCTGACATAATATTAAACAGATTTTTCAGTTTTTTCTTTCTTTATATTTTTATGAAAACACTAGAAACATTTCACAATCATGAGAATTAAAAAAAAAAAACAAAAGATAAAAATGCAAGACTCACTCAATATCCAGTCAACAAATTCCAAACAAAAAATCTCAAACTGGGGGAAGGAATGGGTGGGAAAATTGCCACATAGGCAATGGACATAGGTCATTATTTGTCTCAAAATATGGAGAATTCTTGCAGATCAACAAGGGGTTAAAAAAGCATAGCAACCCAAAAGAAATATAGGCATAGACCTAAATCATCAGTTTGGAAGTCAGTATGTGAAACCTGCCTCAACCATCAGCGGTAATGATATACCACTCTTTTTCTAGTGGTCTGTGTAATTTTAAAAATCTGATGTTAACTAGTGATGTGTGTGTCCTGGAAAAGGTAGAGCTGTCATTCTAGAGACAGATGCTGCAGAGCAAGACAACATGTCTCTGAGAGTAATTTGATCACTGTTTCCTACTTTCAAGTGTGCCTATCTTTGTCTGAGACATGCGAGTCCTAAAATTTTACACTGTAGATATAAATTAACAACCGTCTGAAGAAAACACACATGCCCTACTTGCAATTGTGCAAGACTAAAACAGCTTATGTTTCCATCAGAGGAGAGACCTCTTAGATTAATAAAGATCCAAGATATGTTCTGTAGCCTCCCCAGCAGGTGGATCTGTATTTATTGATTGACTTCTGGGGACAGAAAGGTACTGGTGGACACGTACCATCTGAGTCCTTTAGGAAACAAGTGCTGCTAAGAAGCAATTAGAAGGAGAAGAGATTTGGTGGGAAAATATGCAGCAGGCTGGTATGGGAGCAGACAGGGAGGGCCTTCTGCCTGTCAATGGGGCTGAAGCCTTTAAAAAAAAAAAAGAGGCAGGGAAGGAAAGATGATTGCGTAGAAGAACTTCAGGCTGCAGTGCTTCCCTGAGAAAGTCCACGCAGGCAGGCAGCAGGCCAGTTGGGAGCCCAGGAGCTAAGTATACTGGTGAGAGGAACCCCGTGCTGGATAGAAAGCTGACAGCCTCCCCCTTCCCCACCCCACTGTGCTGCACTGGGGTTAGACCCTCCTGGGGGGGAATGTGGCAGACCCCATGGAACCCAAGCAGAGGTCTTAGCTTCTCCTCACTCAACCTGCTGGGAGGGGCTCTCACAGATGCACCCTTGTTCATGTCATCTAAGGACTTTTGTTTTACATGATTTATTTATATTACATTTTCAAATAATAGACACTAACTGAGCAAAACAACTCAGTAAAGGAATTGAATGTCTCTCCCAACACCTTTCCTCCAATTTGCAAAATACACATTGTCAAAATTGATAAATAACAGAATCTAGCAATTAGTATGACAATCTTCAGAATCCCCCAAGTTCCATTTTCTAGAATAGAAAGTGTTGGCTTTGAAATGCAACATGCAGCAAATCCTTGCTTTAAAAAAAATTAAGCAGTGAGTACCCAGATACAAGAATGGTATTTCATTTCCAGAGCAAATTTAATACATACATATACAAATAATTGGAATTCTACCTTATTGGGCTTTTCCACTTAGCGATTTGCATTGTGAAAGGAGAAACAAAAAAGGTGATTTGTAAAAGACAAATTTGGGGGAAAGTTCAGGATATTGCCTTTCTCCCAAACTGTAAAATAGTAACATAAAGACATGGAAAACAATATATCTAAAACTGGAGTGGAAAATGGAGAAAGTAAACAACCTGTTTATTTAAGTTACAAGTTCCACTGTGTCTTTATGAAAAAAAAAAACTGCAGATTTCCAAAATCCAATAAAAATGCAAAAACATAATTCTTAAGCATGAGGGACTCTCTGCAGCATCTACCCATTTTTCTCTGAGAAAGAAAGCAGAGTGTAACATCTTTTGGACAGGTTTACTGGTGAGAGAGTTAACCTTCACAGCTAAAATATTTCCACCACAGTAAATGCAAGACCCTCAGTTACATGGCTTAAAACAACCTAAAGTAGCTGGGTTTTACCAGATGTCTGGTGAAGGATGCATACTGACGAGAAATCTGCAAGTGTGTGATTTCTGCCTGGTTATAAATGGCGCATGGTTCATTTACCCTTACAATCCAAGCTTAGGGCTTTTCCAAAGGAGCTGAACATAATTCAGTAATTCTTTTCACTGTCATCCGAAGTGTGTTTTAACCTTCAACGTTGCATAGGCTACATTTTGCTGTTGAGACCAGCAAATGCTTTCTCTCCAGTTATGCTCTGCTAATTTTTGTCTCTCTGCCTGAACATCAAAAATGTTGACTGTTTCTGCCCTACAGCTGTACGGGAGCCTCAAGAAGCAGCCGTGATTCTAAAGGACGAGGCCAACCAGTGTTGGGTCAGTCCAGACCACCGCAGGTTATCCAGCCACGGGGCTGCGCTGGGAAATTACCTACTGAGATTCTTGTTTTATACGCAGATAGCAGGGGATGGCAAGGAGCACTGAGCATGACAGACAGCCAGCTCTGGAGGTGGACTAAGTCCTGGCACTTTCCTTCGCTTAGACAACATATCTCTAAGAGACCCCTCTGAAGCTACCTTCACACCTACGTGACTTAACCTTTCATCTCTGCACCTCTTGTTCCTTTTGTTGGTCTTTTTGTGTTGGAGGATGGTTATGTGTTTGTTTTGATGCTGAAAATATGGTTCTTGGGGGAAATCCCCTGAGATCAACTCAAAGTCAACAGTGAAATCTTTGACTGCAGGTGCTTGGCAGAGGATAGAACAAGCGATGCCCCAGCCAGAGAATCAGCTGCCTGTCTTAGTAAATATTCCTGGCACTGCACAGCAGCATTTGAGACAATATCCCTCTCCTATCATCTCCTAGGAATGACTATAGTGTCAGTCTCCAGCAGGACAGTCACTGACCACACGTGGCTTTTTAGCTCATTGGAATGAATTTCTGTATGTGTGTTAGTGCTAAGGACAATGGCAATCACACAGGCAGTATCTTATAAATAGATACTCTCCAGAAGGCTTTCCCACCACATCAATAACTCTATATTGCGCTCTTCCTTAACTGAGTTTTTTTTTTTTAAACCACATCAAGATCAAAAATAAATAAATAAATAATTTTTTTTTAAAGCCATATCAAAATCCTAGAGGTCCCATGTTGCTGTGCCTAGGGAAGTTAGTAGAGAATCTATCTACCCTTAGATCCTTGAGCACGTGCTATTGATAAATCACAAACAACCCACCATCCAAGTGTGGCAGAGGTATTGTCTCAGTGCATGGTAGTATCTGCTTCAAGTCCTCTACTAGGCTCCAAGTGTAATTCTTCTCCGAGTCTTCAAGAAGAGGTGTGAAACAGGCAAAGCCACAGAGCAGGTTTCCAGAGTTAAGAAGCCTTCAGTGCTGGGTGGTGCTTTGTGTCTGCCAGAGACGTACTATGAAGACTTGTTGCTTAGAAGCGTTACCTGGAAAATGTCTTCTCGGGAAGCATTAGAGTATAATTTGAGTTTACAAAACATGTCCATAAATGTAACTCAACATGCTCTAAACGTTACCATGAGAATATACCATGTGACAAAATGGGCCCATGATATGCTCTAAATTAAGGACTTGACATAATTTGTGTGTAAAAATGTACTCCATGGCTGTTGATAGGCTTAAAGTAGTTTTCTGAATCAGATTCAGCTTTAGGACTTTCTTTGGAAGTCAAATTTTTTTCAAATCAAGCTGGTGACCCAAATGCTCAGAAATATTGATTTTAACTTATGTGTTTTGTTTTGTTTTTAATTATGAAAAGAAGAGAGAGTATTTGCTACCTGAATGCCTGCCGTGACTCTAAGTGGGACCAAAGCAGGAGTCAAGAATTCAGTTAAGGCCACTCATGTGGGTGATTGCAGCACCATTACTTGAGCCATCACCAGTGCTTTTAGGGTCTGTACTAGCTGTCAAGAGCCGGATTCAGGGCTGAAGCCCAGGCATCTGAACCACTAGGCTCAACTCCTATTTCTGTTTTATCTTTTAAATTCAGCTCTCTAGTTAAGAGGCCTAACAGTTGCTGACTGGTTGACATAGACATGTTTCCTTCTAGTGTCTGGGCACACAGTGGGCGAGAGCCCTGAAATCTTGTCAGAAGTTACTATTTTGGCCTAAAAAATAAAGTACCAACTTAGTTTCTCCCTCAAGGACACGTACTTGAATGTGTTTGTCTAGCCGTGGTCTCTGCTCATTTCAGCTGAGTTGAGTCTGGTAGCCTTTTACTCTGAGCCCAGACATCCCCTCGAATCTGTTGGATTTCTGTGATGGGGGGTAGCACACTGTTCCTGTCTGTGTGTTCTCTACTTGGAGATGAGTTCTTTTGTGTTGAGCTCCACCAATCCCCTGACCTGTCCATTGGCAAGCTCACATAGTACAAGATTGAGATCTTCAGAAAAGATCTGAAACATAAACATTTACATATCTATATGATGTCTGTCTATCCATTTGTCTCCCCTCTTAAAGGTTTTCCTAAAGGCATCACTATACCTATATTTACTCAGCAAAAATTCCCAGACTGCACTCTTGTTTCTTCCGGGTATCCAATGTTGGATAAACACTAAAGTTTTATTTTTCCGGTCATTTGAACAACATCATAGAAGTAAGAGATCCTTAATAAGCTGATATATTTTTTTTAGGTCCTACAAAAGGCCTTATTTTGTAAATACACACTCCCCTAGTTTAGGTCACTATCTAGGGTTTTAGAATGTACAGTTTCAACTGAACAACTTCACATGGAATAGTTTTGAAGTGATATCTGTTCCTTTAGGCTGGAAGTGTGCTTGTCAACTCTATGCTAGGTGTGCCTTTTTTCTTGGAGGTGGAAACATGCAGACCTGCACAAAAATAGAGAATAGTAGAAACATAACTAAGTTTTGTAATTAGAAAAGCAAGACATCTCGATGCTATTCTCCTTTAATGGTCTTAAAACCCATTTATAAAACTCTTTCCTTGAACTTGTGGTTACCTCAGTGGGGTGACGCAACTTTTGCAAAATTAACCAAGTCACTGTATATAACCCTGGCAACCCAGCAGTATGATTCATTTTTATGACTATCTCTCGGTTTCTTAAGTACACTGAGGTCAGTTTTGCTAGCTGTAATCACACAGAATCCATTACCTTCCCCCACCCGACAAAACCTCAGCCTCCCTCCTCTCCATCTATGGTTGGTGATGGCATGCCCCTCCTTGGAGAGATGGGTGTCAAGGAGCAGAGAAGTAAAACGACTTTCAGTGCTTTCATAACACATGAGTCATAGGATGGGAGAGAAACCAAAATGCTCCGCAACTTATAATGCTGCTGTACTGATGTTACTTTTTTCACAGTTTTTATGAATTAAATGTGCAAGCCAAGGACAGCCCATGGGTGACCTTTAACTAGACAGCCACTGCTAGAAGAAGAAAACAATCCATAGCTATTGCCCGTTATTGCTGTTGCCGCTGCTGTTTTTCTCTAAGAAGACACTGGATTCTGTTTTTCTACCCTTACCTGTTGAGGATTCATAAAAACCAAAAGTTATACATATGTTAAATGGAACCTGATGCTTCTTCTGGTAGCTTTCGTAAGAATACCTAAAAGCATAAGCTAATAACACCCTGTTTATCTTTCTCCCGGGTTTCACTGTTGTCTGAGTAAGTGACTGTGCTGTGCTGTTTCCCTGGACACTCGGAATCAAACTGATCTTTCAAACTCATCTCATCATGTTGGAATTTCAAACTATGCTGGGCATCATTTTGTTCATTGCCTTCCAATCATGCCCGCTCAGGAAAAGCAGCAGCCGACTGCCACAATGCATCCTCTTGGAACAATGCATTGTAATCTCTCTTTCTCAAATTCCGTCTCACATAGTCATTTCTCATGTTCTGTTGGAAACCCCCAAAAAATTCATTCCACACTGTCATCCCTTTGTCCTAACCAGAACAACTCGATCGTGTTGAAGAAGGCATGAACCATATCAACCAAGACATGAAGGAGGCCGAGAAAAATTTAAAAGATTTAGGGAAATGCTGTGGCCTTTTCATATGTCCTTGTAACAAGTAGGTACTGGGTACCAGCTCTAATCTGTGGCGTCCAGTTTTCTTTCTTTCTTTCTTTTATTATTATTTTTTTAATGTCAAAGTGAATGTCTGAAGTTTTGTCTTTTTTTTCTTTGTCCTTTTCCATCTGCTTCATTCTGTGGGGATAAAATACTTGTGTTTAATCAGAACAACTGGAACGCATTGAGGAAGGGATGGACCAAATCAATAAGGACATGAAAGAAGCAGAAAAGAATTTGACGGACCTAGGAAAGTTCTGCGGGCTTTGTGTGTGTCCCTGTAACAAGTAGGTGCTGCCTGCCTGCCTGCAGCTTGGGTTTCCCAAGGCCCATCTCCAAGCCTTGACAAGCTCATTCCTGCCAGGCTCCTGGGCAGGATGAGCATGTGGCATGCAGAATAGATCAATACCGTCTCCAATGCATTCATCTCATAGCATAGATACTATTAGTGGGAGTTACTGTTGATGCATTAAAAAAATCAGGCATACTACAGTGAAAGCTTCACTGTCAGCAACTTTTATTGATTCACATTTCAACATTTTCCAGAAGGTGTACCTTACCACAGAGAACCTCAAGAAAGAGGCACCCAGGGCTCGCCTTTTTCCTAACCCCAAGAGCCTGAATTGCAAACTTGGAAGAGGTGATGAGTAATTTGTTTCAAAAATGAGAAACACGTGTATCAAGATGTGGTTGTTCAGAAGGATAAGAAACAGATCATTTGGCCCAAATAGCATTCTGTAATTTAGAGAGAATGACCAAGATTGCCTTTTTCTCCTGCCCACCGTGACCAGATTTGGTCCTGATACCCTGCAGTTGCACACAAATCAGAACCAACAAGCTCTTCACCAAGAAGGGCTCACACTTCACCCAAATTGGACTCACCCCTCGGAAATTCTTCCCCTTTGGAAGATCTACCTGTACACTGGCTGAAATGTTGAAATGTGTAGATTTTGCATGCACGACATCACAAAACATTCAACTGTTCTAAAGGTTCTGCAACGCTTTTTTTGGAATGTAGCAGAAATGTGACATGTGGTTATAAAGGTTTGCTACAGAAGGAACCTGAAACGAAGGGTTCTGGAAGATAGTCTCATGTGACTGGTAGTGAAAAAAAAAACTAAATGCATGAGTGGATTATTCAACATGCATTTGGAAAATTAAACTTATTCCCTGATCTCCTTTATTCCCTCCCACTTCCCCCATCTAAAAGAAGCCCTGTTTCCTAAAAGTGCTCCTAGTTCTAGCTTTTAGAATAGAAATTGATGTCATTTCTAGTGAATTATATGACCATTCACATCCTTTAAACTTTGAGGCTGATATAAAATATCCCACTTCCTGTTTTGGAGGGGGAGGGGCTCAATTTGCAAATAAGTAGAAATTTTGTCTTTGTAAAGAATGATCTACAGTAACGTCTGACTAACTGGAGTCTAGCTAATGGAATCCCTGACTGTACACTTTTGCTCCCTTTTAGTTTTGACAAGACAAAGGGAGAAAAATCACAACAGATTTTCAATTATTTTTCTTCCAGGATAGATAGTTTCTGTTGCTTTGGTCTCCATCCACTTCCAGCCTCCACAGCATAGAATCCCAAATGTTAAGATGTGGTCTTCAAAGGAAAGGCCATCAAATGCACCAGAAAAAAAAAAAAAAACATAACCAAGGAGAGATCTGGTTACACCCAATCCTCAGCGACTCTCCAGAAAGTAGCGCAAGAGTCTGATATAGATATTCAGTCAAATTCCCTTAAAACAAAAGCGTCCCTCCATGACTCGTTGTTCATTAAGAAAGTCATAAAGCTTGCGCAATGACCCACTGCCAAGTACTCCAGTTAGTCAAGACTTGACTGTATATCCTTTGAGTGACAGACTGCCCCCACGTGAGATTTCCATCCCTTGGGTGGTGAATTCCAACGTATAATTCTCTCCCCTGTGTCCACTGTGTATGAAGCAAGGGCAGAGCCAGGGTACCCTGGGATGCTCTCCACCATTCTAACTAAATGATGGCCCCTACAAATGCCACGTATCAGTGGCCACTAATTCCTTAGTGAACAAGAGACCCTAACTGAGCTTCAAAGCTTGACTGAAGTGTTCCCTATTGCGTGTAAATAATGCTTTAAAAACCATGTGTCACAACGCAGTGCCTGGTGGTGCCCTGGATTATCTGAGGGTGTCGCCCTGTCTCGGCATGTTTCGAAGGACTATGATAGATGTACGGCAGTGATGTGAGTCTATGTGCAGCGTTGTGGGTGCAGTGGTTTGCCTTCTTTCAGAAACGCGTATTTCCTACTCCTTTGACTTTGCCAAAGATGGTACACCAGATATTTTACATAGCAGAAAACATCACAAAGTCCATGTCACTTCTTTTAATATGAGGATGGAGGCCATGGGGAGATGGGGGAAAGAAAGCAGATTCTAATCTGTTAAAAGATGCTCACAGATCTTATCCCATTGGGTGGGGCCATGGCCCTTTGTTGTAGTAAATTCTGACTGCTCAAAGGGCTATGATACTACACATGAGATTGTGGAAGTTGCTGAAATTCCATTGGTACAATTTTCCAATTTGTTACCAACATTGCTTGGTCCCCAATGTACCTATTAGGACCAGATTTAATTAATACCTGCGGCCCTCTTGAGAAAATGGAACAAAATAAAATTTTTAAAAAGTTCAATTGTAAAGTCTTATAATAGATGGTATGAAAATGGGACCAAAGGATATTTCTTTTGCTTGGACTAAAATGCATATGGTTTCTACTATGCAAAGAACCTAAAAACATCTTTGATGGCCTTCAATTCCAACACACCCACCAAAATATGCTGCATATGTTTCTATTGGGCACAACAGGTATGCCTGGATTTTAAGTTTTTCTCCAAGGCAGCTCAGTGAAATACAGCCCATGGAGACCGTACCAGATCCAAACCCTGTCACCACCCCAGGATAGTTTGAAATAGGAGTTTGTAAGTGCTCTCTGCCCTGCTCCACAGCCCAGCCAAGAAGCTACTGAACCTGCGTTTCAAATCCTCATGAAGGCTATTACTGTCCTGCTAGTGCCTTTTTCGGGAATGATCAACTTCTGGAATAGTTTGGCTTCAATGAGAATGCTTCACTTTCTACTCATGCCTGTAGCTGGTGCATGAAGAAGACATAGAGGGGGTTTCCCTTTTTGGTGATAGATGGCTTGTTCTCTCTTCTATTTTCCTGCATTCATTTCACTATGCTTCTTTTACTTTTTGTCTCTGTGGACAAAGGTTTGTACATCAACTCTGGATGTATGGTGACTGTTGGGAAGTACCGATATATTATCTAATTTCAAATCGCTCTAGAGGCAACTGAAAGACCACCTCCCTTGGCCAACCACCAATCCTTTTTGTCCTTCATGCAGAGCTGGAAATGTTGTTCCCATACATTGGGAAAAAATAAACATGAAATAGGAATCCTTGCATGATAGTGTGTAAAAACTTGGTCAAGTATGTTTTTTCTTGATGACCGTGTGTTGCTGTGGTGTGATGTACACACTCTACTTGGCAGTCTTGTTTTGTGTCTGTCTGCCAGTATGTTTTTTTTCTCTGTGTGTTTTGTCTCTCAAAATAGAACCATGTGACTGAAATAGAACTGAATGTTCTTCAGCTAGCTTAATCCTTGTCTTCAATTCGACTACACCACAAAAATAAACCCAACCAAGAGCAACCGTGTGGGCCAAAGATTGCAGTCCTTAACAATTGCAACTGACTCAATTGGAAATGAAATGCTGAGTAGCTGAGGCATGGTGGTGGCCAACTGTTTGGGTCTGGATCATGATATATATCGGTATTCTCTAATGCCTCGACTGAAAACTCATCTGCTTGGTTAGGTACTTGGCTTGAAGAAGTCACGATTGTTGTGAGCTTGTTGCTCCACCCCCGGGCCTTGTCACTCACCCTCTTTTTTGCATAGGCTTAAATCAAGCGATGCTTACAAAAAAGCCTGGGGCAATAATCAGGATGGAGTGGTGGCTAGCCAGCCTGCCCGCGTGGTGGACGAGCGGGAGCAGATGGCCATCAGTGGTGGCTTTATCCGCAGGTAAGCCTCATTCAGGTCATCGCGTGACTGCAATGCAACAGAGCTTCCTAAGAAAACCGCGTACCGGGATTGAGGAAGGGTCAAGAACAAGAAAGGATGACCTACTCATGCATCAGCAAAGGCTGGAAGCTGTTACCATCAAGGACCTGAAGGCACTGGGGAAGGAACTGTTGTTTCCTGCAATAAGAGAAATGTGGCTACTGCCACAAGCTAACAGGAAATAGAAAAGGAAATGAAACATCGCACCCCCTCACTCTTGCCACCCAGTATCTCACTGATTATTAGCCAAAGCTCCCTGAAAGCCAGCAGGTAGGAGAAGCTGGGTGAAAGCCAGCAGACAGGAGGAGCTGGGTGATACAGTCAGTGGAGGCCACCTTTTCTACACACAAAGATAGCCAGAGAATGCATTTGTGACGAAAATAGAGAACAGTGATTTCTTATCATCACTTTTAAAATCTACAAACAAAAAACCAACTGAAATATATATTTTATAATTCAGTACTCCACTTTAGGAGACCAGAAAACAAAGAATGGCAAATATTTCTAGTGAGAAAAAAAAAATGTATCTTGCTTGGCAGGCTGCTACAGGTTGATGTTCAAGTTTACTGAAAATTTTAAAAATCCAAAATTTTTTTAATGCAGTCAGCACCCAAGAACATTGCACTCAATTACCTTCAAACCATATATCTATATATATATGGTGCAAATGGAATATAACGGATTTTATATTTAAACTAGAATCTCTCTCCCAGATATCCTACCATACTTATACAAATATTCCAAAACCCTAGGAAAAAAAATTTCAAAGTCAGAAGCACTTCTGAGTCTAAGCATCATGGGTAAAGGCTAATAGGACGCGGGGGTGGCCAGTGTGGTCACTTATGTAACTACCTGTTCCCAACGATGGGTCACTGACACTGAGTTGTAAGGCATTGCCGTTTGCCTAGAACTTTGCCAGTGTCAAGTCTATGCATGTTTCTATCAGCTTCCAGGAAAACTGGACCAAGAGTTCTGCCACTAACACCTGCATGTCAGAGTCATCTGGGGAAATACTTTTAAGTACTTACACAATTGGTGCAATGTACCCCAACTGGATCAGATGCTTGAAGTAGGACACCACACCTGTAGATTTGAAGCTTCTCAGCTGATTATAATCAGAGCCGAAAACCACCAACCTGGAGACAGATCAAAAAAAAAAGAATGAAAATTTGACGTCATGAAAAAGCTATGTATAACTTTCAAAACAAATTTGACAGCAGCATAAATTTATCCTTCAATTCCATTTTCTCACTGTTTTAGAAAGATTTATTTGTTTGAAGACAGAATGAGCAAGATACACCATCAGCTGGTTCACTCCACGAATAACTGGGGTTAGTCCAGTTCAAAAGCAAGAACTGGAAACTTCATCCCGTTTTCCCACATAGGTGGTAAAGGCCCAATTACTGAGAGCATCCTCTGTTGCCTTTGCCAGCGCATCAGCAGGAAGATGGATAGAAAACAAAGCTGTTGGTACTCAAGCTGATGCTCTGATATGTAATACGGACGTTGCAACAAGCTTAATGTGCTGTGCCACAACACTTTTCCCTCCACAAAAATTTTTAAGTGTCTTTTGCATACTGACAAAAAATCTGGAATAATAGCTTGCATTTGCAACCAAATGCCTTTACTTTCAAGTTGGATTGTGAAAAAAATAGCAAGATAATAAAGCACTGTGTGAGCCAACTCCTTCTTCTCCACTCCCACCTCATTGAAACTGAAACAATAATCTTTTATCAAAGTTGTCTACTTGAAATCACTCATTCACAATGCCACTTAGAAACCGTAGCATTAAAATCTGAATGAATAAAAATCATCTTGAACTCCCTTTGGAGTTCTTACAAGAAAGCAGAGATAAGAGGCAAACTGCCACATTCATTATTACTCTTCCCGCAGTTGTTGGTCCCAAATGAAAAAAGGGATGAGCAGAAAGAATTTCTGACTCAGTAAAATAACCTTTTTCTTTCATTGTCAAGTTGAGTCTTGAAGGCTTTGCTTGACATCACAGAAAGAAAAGCATAGTTTCTGTTTAGATAATTCATTTGATAACCAGGGGTCCTTCTAACTAATATGATTTTATCCTTGAAAACTAAAAATTTGGATAAACATGCAAGGGAAAAGATATGCTGTGAGAAGTGAGAAAAGTAGATAATCTGTTTAAAGCATCTTCAAAAATAAAAATTTAGGAATTCAAGAAGAAATTTTTAAAATGACTTCTTTAGCTGCCCAAATGCTACACTGCTTTGCAGGCAATTATGAAGTTTTGTTTTTGTTTTAAATTTCAAACTTCTGGCTCAATTTCCATCACAAACAAACAAATCCCAAGTGACTATGCAGGAAAACATTTGTCAGACGAGGGTCCTTCAGGAACCTTCCTAAAGGCATACACACACACACAGGTCATCTTGCTCATGTGTACCTCCTGCGTTCTCCTACAAAATGTGCTGTTACACTGAGGAGAGTTAAAACATAGAATAGTTGCCTCAAGCACTACAAACTTCCCCTAAGCTTTCAGTACTAGATATTCAAGATGTTTCTCTGCCTGTCTCTTCTAAAAAATATATTATTTGGCTCCCAGGGTAACAAATGATGCACGGGAAAATGAAATGGATGAAAACCTGGAGCAGGTGAGCGGTATCATTGGAAATCTCCGCCACATGGCCCTGGACATGGGCAATGAGATCGATACACAGAATCGCCAGATTGACAGGATCATGGAGAAGGTGAGCACGTGGCAAGCAGCACGCGGCTGTACCTTGTCTCTGCTGGAGCACCAAGGGCAGATCCGGCCCCTCGGGCCATTGTGTTTCACGCGAGCACACTGGTACTGGGAAATTTTCCCTTTACTTTTCCAAAATGCAAACACGGCTTTAGCATCGGAACCTGAGTGATGAAAAACAGGTAGAATGTGAGGGACAGTGAAGCATGTGAAAATGAGAAAAGTATTCTCACCACCAGCAAATGCAAAACCTATGTGACACAATGGGCCACCAGATGAATTTACTTCCACCCAAGACAGTATGAAGAAAGACTTCAAGGAGTGTCGGTAATTTGAGTAGAGTCTTAAAGGATGGGAGGTGTTCAAGTGGAGATTGTGAAGGAAATGGGAGGGAAAAAAAATAGTCATGTTAGCCAGCAGTTGAACATGTGTTTTCTTGCTGTAAGTGCGAAAATTTGAATCACAGTTCCAGAAGACCTGAGCTTCCATTCCAGCCCAGTAGTTTGCATCCTCGGACTTCAGAAATGGAAATGTATGTCTGTTGAAACTGAGTTCATCTGAAGACACTACACCTAGCTTTAAGGTCCTCAGTGTCGACAAGGACCGTGAAGATGATTGGAAAAAAAGTAGAATGGGAAAGGATGGATCTGGGGGCTTAAAATTAGAACAGAAAGAAGGGTTTCCAAGGAGAACTCTAGGTTGAGATCTAAAATAGTGAAAGTCAATACTCTTTGCCATACAAATCTGATATAATTTCTACTTTCTTGTATTCCACCCCTTCCTCGATCAGTAAGATCTTGAATATTGATTTGCAATTACTACAAGTGTTCAAATGCCAAGAGAACCTAGACTCATTAGTAATTCTATATTTGCACTCTTTGCTTGGCTACTCTCATACTGTGTATTTGTTCCCTGGGAAATACTGAAGTTCTTATCCTGAAGTGCTAAATTTTATGATTGATTCCACTTCAGCAGGAAGATAAAAATAGTATTGAGCCTTTTTCATCATAAGGCTTACTTAGTAGCTTTTTGGTACAAGAACAGCCTTAACTTGAAAAAGGAAAGAAGGGTAGGTGCCACAAAGGGGACACCATATTTCTTGTGTTGTATGTGTTCCATGTGAAAAACTCTGATTATATAGTATTTTTGCCTGACCAATATTGAGAGCTACCCACATGCCCATGTTGGCTGGTAAAATACTTCTTTTAATTTTTTCCAAGTTATGACATGCTTACTATTGAGGATGCTTTTAAAGTCAATGGCTTTTAGAAGGATTTGAGAGCTTCAAAAGCGCCAGAGCCAATGCAAGCAACCTAAGCTGTAATGGCCCAGATAAATGAACTGAGAAATAATTGCTGAACTCCACTGCAACATGAAAATTACTTATTAACACAGTCAATTTATTTGAGATGTCCATAGATAAGGTACCAAAACTGGTTACAATTTCCAAAACAGAGGTTTTACTACTAGAGGGGTCAGATTCCTATTGTTAGAGTTGGACTTTATGCAAGGACAAGTGTTCCTAGAAAAGCACAAGGCATACCAATTTAACTACTTTGTATTTTGGGCTCTCCTGTTAGGCAGACTCTTCTTCTAGGCTCAGGGTACTACCAGGGTAAGACCTATGCAGGTATAGGGGTTAAAGAAGAGCCAGGCAAAGGGATGGGGTAGAGCTGCTTCCATTGGAATCATTCCTTGAGAGCCGAATCATTTCAAAAGCAGGAAAAGGATCTAGTTGTCTTTGAATAATTAGTGTCATTCCAGTTATCACAGTTCCAACCCACCCACCCCCCCAAAAAAAAACCCCCTAAGTATGAGCTTGATTCCTAGAGAGCTTATTTCAACACAGCATTGCCATCAGTCCTCAGCTTATATGGACTATTTACAAGCTCCCAGTGTCCTGTGGGTTCTCTTTTCTGATAATAGGAAGCAATGTACAAAGCCTTCTGAATACCCAAGAGGTACTTAAAAGCACCCAGTGAGGTCATATTGTCTCATAACCAAAAAAGTAACTTGCCCCCACATCAGTCATGATCTTTTCTCTTCTTTTGGGCTGGTAATGAAGTCTGGGCTGTCCAAAACAATTTTAATGCATTCGTATGGACTGACAAAAATTTGCTCTATTTCAAAAATATTATTTTCTGCTGAAAGGCATTTGTCAACACCATCTCCTAAGATGAAAAAGATGCAGTTCTTTCAAAGAACTACCAAGCTAATACATATCAGAGGACATGGAAAAGTGTTAAGGAGATGATTTAGTGATGTTCAGGCTTACGCTGAATTTGTCCACAGTAGATATGGTGCACACATTAAGATTCAATGGGGGAAAAAAAAAGATACAATGGGGCTGACTTAAATTCTTCTATCAGTGAGAAACTGCAAAAATGCAGCATAATATAGCTTCTGTTTAGGATTCTCTGAATTGAAATACAAAAACTGGATGGGCTTGTTTCCATAAATAATGCCCGAATTATACAAACAGGGTGAATACGGATGTGTTTTCCAAACACCAAGAAGATATCTAAAAGGAGATTCTCGGAATTTGTTCCAGAAGGTTCCCCTATAATATAACATAATGAAGGTGTGGAACCTTTGTGTCAGGTATTATAAGCTGGAGTTTTTGTATGCTTCAGAAAGGATTTAGTTGGAAATCACAGATTCTCATTGAGCACATAAGTCTGCCCAAGCTGTGGCCAGAACCATCATAGATATCCAGATAGCATCCTCCTGCTCTCCCTCAGATGTCTCTTTATGAATATCTACTATCTGAAGGTTTACACTCTTACACAGAACATCGCAGAAAATTTGCCTTCAGAAATGCCATTTCATCTAAAATGTGGGGTTTTTTTTCCCCCTCTGAGCTATGCTGAGTTCAGTCTGCAAAAAGCATAATTTAATCTCCAGGAGTATTTCATATTGGTCTGAGCCTGCAATTTTCCTTTGTGCTGAAGTGTCATTACTTCAGATATGATTTGTAGCTGGAGGAGGAGGATTTAAGAGGCAAGTAAAATTGGAGGGATTATCCGTTTGCCAAATGAGGGGCCTAAGGTAAAAAAAAAAAAATATGAGACTACAGTTCAGAATAATCAAGGAGAATCAAGGCTGTATGTTCGAAATGTAAATACTTATCTTGAGAGCCAACTTTTGATTATCCAAACAGATGGCAGAGAGCCATGGCCAGATAAAATTCAGCATTATGAGTATGTTTAAATTTAAAATGTTGTGTTTGAATATGGATAGCTAATGTCTCTGGAATTCACAATTCAAACTAAAGAAGACTTAACTTGGTAGAGGTGGGGAAGCACTAGGCAAGTTAAGTAACCACCAAATCCGAATTTCTGAAGTCAGCCCAGTCCTGCTTGACAGAACAGTGGGTTTCTCCACCATCGCCAGGAGCTTCATTTTCCTTTCTCTGGGCTAGAGGGGGAGACAGCATTACCCATCAGCACAGGGCAGAACACCAGCTGAAACACACCCTGGTCTTCACCTCCACTTGGAGACTCATCTTTCTCAGTGCTGATGGGGAGACTTAGTTTCCAGAAGGTTCCCAATCAAGCCTGGCAGCAGCCCTGTTTTTTCATTTCCGATACAGCAAAATGTCACTGAGCAGTGAAGAGACAGATAGTGAAGTGAGCAAGGTACAAAAGTGTGGTATATGTTTGTTCAAGACAAACTAGTCATGAAAGCGAATCTAAGGAAATAGAGCTTCAATGTCCTTGAATTACCCAAAAGAAAGCTATGTTTTCACCCAATAACGATAACTGCAACCCAAGATACGTTGAGCACTTAATTTCTCAGAACATTATTCCAAGCATATTCTATAGAGAAACTTAGTTGATCTATACTGCAAGCCTAAGCAGCAGAGTGTTCAGTCACATGGACTCTGACTCTAGGCCGCTTGCATTGCAGCTCTGGTTTCCCCATTCCTTAGCACTACTGCCTTAGACAAACTGCCCAAATTCCTTCTGTCTGCCTGCCTTTTTCACTTGGAAAAGGGAGATAATAAGCTTATGTACCTTTTAGTTACTCTTATCAGTAAAGAATGAGTGGAACATAGGACATGCAGTATCCTTTATGGCACCCAATTTGTAGACAAGAAAGCTGAGGCTCTGAAATACAATTTGCTTAATGTGACATTGCTTTAGCCATGGCAAGAATGCAGCTCTACACGAAGTGAGCATTCAACGCAGTGCAACATGTGTGAGTGCCTAGAAGTCACTGAGTGTCATTCCAAGACAAAACGTGATCCACCAACTTCAAAGGGATGCTCTCTGGCTTATAAAATAGTTGAAAACTAAAATCAGGCTTCTGTTGTCTTGTTCAAGTACAGCTATAGCAATCATTATCATACAAGGGAATGTCTTGAGTAAATCCCGATGAAGAAAGTCTCAAGGTGGTCTCACACCCTCCCCCCAGAAAAAAAAAAGTTATTTTTTTTTTAAAGCTGTATCCAAAAGGATAAACGGAATTTCTGGGTGTAAGCTGAGCTCTCTTATCTTCCCCTCTCTTTTCAGGCTGATTCTAACAAAACCAGAATTGATGAGGCCAACCAACGTGCAACAAAGATGCTGGGAAGTGGTTAAGCGTGCCTCTCTCTATACTCTCCCGAATGCTGTTGGGCAAGATAGCTCCTTCATGCTTTTCTCATGGTATTACCTAGTAGGTCTGCACACAGATACCCATCAGCCCATCCTCATTGTGAATGTTGTCTTGTGTCACCTGTCAGCTTTCCTACAATATTATGTGTCTTTCATTCTCTGGGTCTCTTTCTTTCCAAAGGTTGTATATAGTGGTCATTTGGTGGCTCTAACTCCCTACATTAGATGTCTTGGGTTTCATTTTTCATTTTCTCTCCTCAGTGACGTTTGCTGAATGACAACAATTTAGGAATGCTCAATGTGCTGTTGATTCTTTCGATACACAGTATTGTTCTTGTAAACTGTGACATTCCACAGAGCTGCTGCCATGGTCCTTTCTTCGGGTGTCAGGCTCTGAATCTCTCAAATTGTGCTCTCTTTTGTTCCTCATGGCTGTTACCTGTCTATAATTTCATGATTAGACAATGTGGAACTACGTAACAGACATTGCACTAAAAGTGATGTGATTTATGCATTTATGCATGAGAACTAAATAGATTTTTAGATTCCTAATTAAGAACTTTCCATGACAGTAGCATACTGATGAGAAAACACAACAACAGCAACAACAAAGCAACAACAAGCATGCTCAGTATTGAGACACTGTCAAGATTAAGTTATACCAGCGAAACTGCAGTAGTGTCACTTTCTTTCTGTCAACATTTAAACTTATCAATCATAATCATCCTTTTTAAAAAATATATAATTTTTAAAAAGATGGATTTGACACATTGCCATTTAATTTTTTTCCAGTAAAAATATATGTTTGGCTGAAGCTATGTGAAATGGATGTACTTTAAGGTCTGTTTGCTGCTTTTGAAGACAATGTTTTGGAGAAAGCAATTTTGCTGTGAAACTGTGGAGATGTAAATTTTATAAGGTTGACTTTAATTAATCTCCATTTTCCCCTGTGATTTGTAATCAGTACAATTCTTTGTTGCTTAATCTAGAGCTATGCACACCAAATTGCTGAGATGTTAAGTAGCTGATAAAGAAACCTTTAAAAAAACATTATAAATGAATGAACTACAGATAAACTGTGAGATAAATATCCTTACAGCATGTAATATTAAATTCCTCCTGTCTTCTCTGTTGGTTTGTGAAGTGATTGACATTTTGTAGCTAGTTTAAAATTATTAAAAACTATGGACACGGCCAGCTCTCTGCTTTCCTTTCTTCATGGACCCGTCTTAAATTTCTCAGGTGAGAAGGAAGAGCCTGGCTATTCCGTCTCCTTTCTCATAGAACTCCAGTTCTGTGTACTAAGGATGATCTATGGGAAAATAAAGTTTTTCTTATTCAGTAATCCCAATGGAAACTGATGACTTAGCTTGATTTTCTTAACCTCTTTCAGAGGCACTGTGTGTGAATTCAGTGTTGGCTGTGGGAGAAAAGGTTTTGCAATAGACAGGGGGAAAAAACTGTACAGGTGGACCTTGAGCCCAACAGTTAGGACACCTGCCTCCATAGCAGAGTGCTTGGGTCGAATTCCCAAACTCCAGATTTCACCTATAGCTTCCTGCTAATACACACCTTCCAATGTCAGTTTCTATCTCTTGTCTCTCAAATGAATAAATCATAAAAGTAGATAAAATTATCCATTGCCCTGGTTGATAATTATATAGTCTCACCCATGAAAGCATCTCTAGAGGTTTTGTGAGCACCAGTAAGAGACAAGAACAGTAATGGCAAACTTAGTATGTTCAATAAATTTTTGCAGTTCTTTATCAACTTTCCCAAACCTCCAAACAGATACCGTAGGTACCCAGATTCCCAAGGTAGGTATTGTAAGGAACAACAGTATTTCTTCCTTAAAATTAAGGTAGTAGAAAAGAAACAAAAAGAGGGAGCAAATATGTATTACATATGTCAAAACTGCCAGGAAATCAATGTATGAACCAGGAAATTATGATCCAAACCCCATCCATGGCAAACCAGAAAAGTGACCGTATTTTTGCTTTGGATACATGAGGAGTAAGATACAGGCATTTTGCTTTAAGACCTGTCACCTAAAACATTCTAAAATATACTCAAATTTCCTTTGGTAATTACATTTGACAACTAGACAGATTTTACAGGACAGAATTGGTTCAGGATGATGAGCTGACAAAGCACGGCAGGACACTCTAAAGGCTAAATCTTCTACCTCCATCACACACAGCACTAGCAAAATGATCCTTGAACAAAAAATGGGAAGGTGAACAGTAGCTCCCCAGTCCTTTGGAATAAGTCCTCTTCTTCTGTCTGCCTCTCCACTGAAACTGGTTCCCCGCTCCCCTCTGTATCCTCCCCCAGCACCTTTTTAGACCAACTTTCACGAATCTCAGAGTTCCAAGTTGTCAGTAAATTGATGGCTGGCTGTTATAAGAAAAGGGAACACAATTGGAATTCCATGGCCAGCTAGGCACTGTGATAAATGTCTCACTAACATTAACTCATTAAACTCTTGAGAAACTCAACAAACTTGGCAGCATTAGCACCCTTTTGCAGATGGAGACATTGATAGTTTATTTGAACAAGATCCCTCAGGTAATAAGTAAGGCAGGCTTGATTTAAATCAGATGTGCCTGACTCCAAAGTTACTGGGAGGCTTGGAAGAGACATCCCGGAACGGTACTCCTCTCTGTTCAACCAGCCAAAACTCCATGGGATAGTGGGCTCCCTGAGCATCAGCAGACAGATGTTCCAGATTTCTGTCAAAGGTTGTGGGAAACCCACCTTCTGTTCACTTGTTAAATTAAGAAGTATTTCTTGAGCTTCCATTATCTGCCAGGTCACGCTCTGATTCTTTTTAATACAGCAGCAAAGAAAACTAACCAAAAAAAAAAAAAAATCAGGGAAAGTGTTCTTGATAAACTGAACATTCACTCCAGATGGGGGTAGATAAACAAGGAAAATGCAAACTTTCATAGAGAGATGCAAAACCGTGAAGGGGATGGGAAATAGAGAAGGTGGAGTGATTAAAGGAGACCTCATCAGAAAGGTAAGATGTAATCAAGGAATTGCTTAAGGTGTAGAATAACTCCAATGTTATGCCTAAATTGAACCCATCTAAGACCAGAGTCCAGGGGTGATGAAGCAAGCATACAAACTACACATTTATTTATTTGTTTATTTTTGTTACTATTATTACTTAATAATATTAGAGTTCCTCATCTACCACTCCATCACCATAGACTGTATTGTTCAGGAGAAATTTACAAAATCCTTATCCCAGAGAGTAAGTAATTTCAGAAACAAATAGTCCTATAATGGAATATCAGATCAATATAAGTAGAGAAAGTGTTGGTGTCATTGTCCACATTTTAGACCTTCACTTAATTATTGATTTGTTAATTGCCCTTCAGACAGTTTGGTTGTATACCTCAGTTTTCTCCATGTAACTTTTGGAACCTCAAATTCTTCTAAGATGTAGGGTGCTTTGAAGAACTAAGAAACTAAGGAAGATCAAACCCTAACAAAGCATTTTACTGTGGCACGACAGATATTTTCAGGACTTGTTACCAAAGCATCCCAGGTAACCATTCCATGGGACCATTCCCAGGCAGGTGCTGCAGTTTGAAGGTGTCCCAAAGCAATCTTCACTTCAGGGATGAACAGAGAAGGGCCAAGTGGAAACTCAGCATCCTTGGCCCTGATAGAGACACTTCTTGGGTGTGTTGTACCGGATTTTTAGATCCCTAGAAAGTCATCGAATCTGAAGTCGGTGCTAAAGCAGTTTCCCCTTAGCAACTTACACTCTTCATTCGCTTCTCTTTCTCTTTTCCTTTCTTGCTGCTTGTATTTCCTGAATTCACTTCTCCAATGAATTACTTGCCCTGAATTTTTGTTTTCTAAGAGAGTCCTACCTAAGAAAAAACTTGCACAAGTTTTAAACCAGCGCCTAAACGTGCCGATCAAAACAGTGCTGTAGAGAAATATGCTGTGTTGTACCTACCCCCCAGCTCTCTTTGGATCTATCCTCTTTAATGAATCCTTCGTAGATGAATGCAAGTCTGGGGAAAGGCAGTGTGCTGCCTGCTACCAGAAAGAGAGTATGTGGGTGTAATGGGAACAGAAGTCAACAGGAACCTTAAGCCCTTCCTGAGTTTTGCTTAACTGTGTATAAACCATGTACGAAGATTGGCTGGGAATATCGACTGCATTGATGAGCTTTATACATCTCACATGCCTCCGAGAATGCAATTAAAGTGAAAGGAAATACAATCAGAAGCATCAAGGACATTTCTGATGTGGCTTACTACTTTTAATTGGAGAAGTCGCTGAGCACCCGTATTGCGTATGACACACTCAGTAGACTTCGTCTAGGGCTTCAGTAAACTAGTTTTTCACACCAAAGATGTTGCCACCTCTACTCTAACAAACTGTCCAAATATCTCTGTGTTCCTAATTGTGGCAGTTGCTGCGTCTCCCACACCCTTAGGGAGGTGTACTCTCTCTTCTGTGTCCCTTGGACTCTCATAGACACAGAGGGTGGGCGAACCCTTGCTATGTTTAAAGTGGATATGTGCTAGTATTTTTCTTTTTTTTTTTTATTGTTGCTTACATTGTATTATGTAGTACAGTTTTATAGGCACTGGGGATTCCCCCCACCCCTCCCATACCCCTCCCCCCATGGTGGATTCCTCCACCTTGTTGCATAACCATAGTTCAAGTTCAGTTGAGATTCATTGCTTGCAAACACTTGCCTAGCATAAAGTTCATGTGTAGGGCAAAGCAAGCCAGCACCCCCAGAGAGAGGATTTGCAAACCAATTGCACAGTGGCAGTGGCAGCCTGTTGGTAACCCTGACCTTAATCCTGAAATCAGAAACCTAAGCCCTCCCAGTCAAAGCCCTACATCTCACCAGCCAACTGTCATTAACCACCAACCACCCAGAAGGAACTTACACACAAAAGCATTTACAAAGGAGCAAGATGGAGCGGGATTCTTGCTCAGCAGTCCTCATTCTGGAAACTTCTGTGCTCCTCCCCCTCCCTCTCTCCACCCATCTTTTGTTTGCTGTTATTCTGCAGACATTTACATTGAAATTTAGGTTAGACGGGTTCTTTCATTTTCCCTTGCCTCCCAAGCTTCTCTGAACAAAAATATACTGTTCTCTTTGCTAAGGGGATAAATAAAAAGGACTGGTTACTGAGGGCTGAAAAAGAAAATACGTGTCTTAGAGACAGCCTAAGTGTACACAAGTTATATCCAGCGTGTGTGGGAGCGTGGGAGTGTGGGGTGTGGGAGGTGACTGCTGGCTTCCCAGGCACTGTTCTTCTTTAAAGGAGCCGTGACAATCGCAAGTTTAGGAGCGAGGAGGCAAGTGTTGAGGGTGTGTGTTTTAAGATTTCACAGGCTATGGTGATAGAAAAGAACTATCTGTACAATCTTGGCTATTAAAGGCAAAATTCCAGACAATTCCAAATAGATTCTCCAAGGGTTTCTATTCTTCTCCACTAAAAGTTCCCTTTGTTTTCTTTGCCTGTGGACTGGGCTAGAACAATAACCCATTTGAATTTCTACCTCCTATACTTTCATATATACACCTACAATGCAAATAGCCTGCCCGGTCCTGAGAAGGCTTAGCAGTTCCTCAGTGAACAATCTCAACATAATTTTATTCCAGTGCAATGATTTCAAACTAAGGAGAGGTGCTGGAGTGCCTTGGTGGTGTTCCTCTCGAAGTGGAGAGATGCTGCCTGCTGATTCCTTGGGATACAAAGCCTGGGATGGAGGCACAAGGGTGTGACTCCAAGGAGCAGAAACAGAAGGGGGAGAGCAAAAGAGCAGGATAGACTCAGTGGAAAGCCAGTGCCTTAGGAGTTAACCAGCACAAAAGGCACCTGGGTGGTTGTGATAGGCCTGCTGGGAATCCTACAGAATGTATGTCAGGACCATCTTCCTAGAGCAAGAGAGAACCAGTTACCCCCAGTTCCCATCTCCTGTTAGCCCAGGGTTATCGCAGGGAAGCACATCTGCCCCTCTGTCCTTCTGGATTGTCTTTATCAATGTCAAGGTGTTCTTTTTGAGATACTGTACCAAAGTACCAGGAAACTCCAGGGCAGAACCGAGAGGTAGGACAGAGGTGTCAGCTTTCCTTCCAGAAGGTTGATTATATGCTCTTGTCAGCATCGTCATGTTGCTGCACTTTGACCCCTCGCTACACACTCCAAACTCTTTATCAATGCCATTGCCTGCCTGACACCCTGCCGACAACCCCCTTCTGCATAGGGTCCTTGGGAGCACTAAGGAAAACATACAGATACTGGCCTGGTGCCACTGAAAATGGACAGTCCTGCTGAAGGGCTCCTCATGCCTAGCTGGTGGCAATGCAAACTGGCACAGCCACTTAAGAAAACCAGTCTTTAAAAAGTTTGCAACGTAAATAAAGAAAAAAAGACCATACATATGTATTTTAAAACTTTTGCACCAAAGTGGACACCTCTTTTTAAAGTTTCATTTGTTTTCATTTGAAAAGCAAGTGGGGCCAGCACTGTGGCAGAGGAGGTTAAGCTCTGTGTGGTATCAGCATACCATATGGATGTTGGTCCCAGCTGTTCCACTTCTGATCTAGCTGCCACCTAATAGTCTGAGAAAGGAAGGGGGCGTGGCTGAAGTCCCTGAGCTCCTGCACCCACTTGGGAGACCCAGAATTGGATTCTGGATCCTGGTTTTGGACCAGCTCAGCTCCAGGCAATGGAGCCACCGGAGAGTGACCCAGATTCTGTGTGTGTGTGTGTGTGTGTGTGTGTGTGTGTGTGTGTGTGTGTGTGTGTATCACTCTCTGTAATTCTGCTTTTCTAATAAAATAAATAAATCTTCAAAAACAATAACAACAAGAAAACAGAGGCCAGGACAAACAGAAATCTATCCACTGCTCTGTTCCTCCAAACAGCTGCGATAGCCAGAGCTGGACAGGGCAAAGCCAGGAGGCAGGAACTCATTGCAGATCTGCTTGTGGATGACAGGCAACACAGGATGGGCTCCAGTACTTGTGTCCCTATCATCTACATAGAGACTGAGCCATGGCCATTTCAGCCATTTGGGAGTGAGTCAGGAGATGTATGACACACCTCCCTATAGATCTGTCTCTCCCTCTCTCAACACTGCCTTTCAAATAAGTAAATAAATAAATATTGTTTGAGAAAGACATACGCCTAATAGGCCAAACTAAAATTTATTCAAATGACTATTAACAGTAGAAGTAATAATTACAGTTGTTTAAACATGAAATGGCTTTAGTAATAATCGAGGGCTGATGTTGTGGCATAAAGGGTTAAGTCACTGATGAAGACATCTGCATTCCGTACCATCCCACTGAAGTCAGCTGGATGCCTCACTTGAGTCAGCTACTCCTTCTGATGCAGATTCCCAGGAATGGCCCTAGGAGTCAGAGGAATCATCCCTCAGGCCCAAGTGCATGAGTTCTGCTCACTTACATGGCCAATCCAGATGGAGTGCTTGGCTCCAGCTTCTGGCTTTCTGTGACATGTCTGGGGAGCGAAGCAACTCCTGCAAGAGCTCGCTCTCTCACTCTCTCCTCTCTCTCTCTCTCCCCTCCTTATCTCCCTTTCTAATGAATGCATAAATCTTTAAAAAGAATAAGCAGAAAGCAACTATATACTGAATCAACCTAGATAAATCTTACTAGCTCAATGTAGAATAGAAGCCAAATACAAAGGAAATTGTATTATTATTGATTCTGTGTGTATAGATTTCAAGAGCAGAGGCAATGAATGCCTGGTGTTTAAATTCAGAGTAGTGGTCACCCTTGGAGGAGAATGGGTAGTGACTGTAAGATACAAGGGGAGCTTCAGGGAGCTGTTAGGAATGCTAGTACCCAGGTCTGATCAGTAAGTCAACATTATCTGGACTGTATAGTATGATATTTGCACACTTTCCTATATATGTTATATCTCAACAAGAAGTTTTGGAATAATATTGGGTGATAATAATAATATGGTGATATATTGGGTTAAATAGCCACCTGCCATGCTGCCATCCCATATAAGCACCAGTATGAATCCTGGCTGCTCTATTTCAAATCCAGCTCCCTGCTAATGTGCTTTGGGAAGCTGAATACGGCCAAAGGGCTTGGGCTTCTACCAACCATGTGCAAGACCTAGATGGACTTCCAGTCTCTTGGCTTCTCTCTGGACCAGCCCCAAACCTTGTAGTCATTTTGAACCAAAATATGGAATTCCTCTTTCTCTGTCTTTCTCCTTTCTATCACTCTGCCCTTCATATAAAATTTAAAAATAAATCTTAAAAAAAAAAGGTGACAGGAAAATAAGCAATGTCCCACTTCCTCTGTCTCTTTCTTCAGTTTGAGGGCCTTCTAAATAGAAAGAACCCCTCTTAGCCCAGATTTTCCCCCATGCTTTGTTTTGGCCTGATTTCACCTTGCATTTGAAGGGGAAAATTGAAGTTTTCATCTAGGGTATGGTGACACAGGTCTGTTTCAACATGAAAAACACTTCTCAAGGTAGCATAACACCACAGTCTTCTATTATCAGGTACAAATTACTTCCATTTCCCATCCCTTTGGTTTCAAAGTACCTTTTTCCAGATGCTTTGAATGGCCTACCTTCCTTCATCAGGCCCTGGGGGACTGAGTCATGTAAAAGTTTAATCACAGAAATTACACTAAAGGGAGCAGGTGAAGCCAGAGGAAGATTACAGCACTACAGTTCCAGTGGGGGGTGAGGAGGGGCCCCAGCAACAGTAGCGCTTCTCCCACCACTCACCCCATCCATTTCCCACCCTAAAAAGCAAGAGATGAGAGCAGGTTCCCTGCATACCTAGAAGGGGTATTCTAGTCCCCTAGCTGAAACAGCATCCTTTGGTGGAGATAGGGAGCCAATGGTGAAGAGAAAGATGTGGACGAACACTGCCATCTCTTCCCTTTTTCCATCTGAGCCCTTGCCTTCCAGATGGCTCCCAGGTGCCAGCCGCCCTCAACCAGGAATAGCAATAGAGTCAGTGCTGAAATCTCCAAAAGTTAGTGCTGCCAAGACCCAGAATTGGCTGTGGCAATTAGGTCTCCTCTCGGGATGCTCATATCTCATGCCGAGGTTCCTTGTCTGTGTCCTGCCTCCTCCAGGGAAGCAGCAGGTAGATGGCTCCAGTGTCTGTGAGGTTGAATTTGAGTTCCAGGCTCCAGGCTTCAGCCTGGCCCAGTGCTGCTATTGTGGTCATCTAGGGGGTAAAGCAGCAAGTGAAATATTTCTCTCTCTCTCTCTCTCTCTCTCTCTCTCTGTCTGTCTCTGGGTAAAATGAAAGGCAGGGCTTTGGCTTAAAGAGGTGAGAGGTGGCAACCAACACACCCCATGCTGATAGACATGTTCCTCTGGTCACACTGACTCTACTAAGGCTATTGTAGCTGCAGGAAACAGTCTCGCTGAAGCTACTTCAGGCCAAAGGGGTCTTGGGTGAAGAGTTGCACAAAAGAATTGAAATTCCAGAGTCATGGAGAAGCAAGGGCTCTTCATGTTCTCTTGCTTATGGGTTATATGGCAGCTCCACCTCTGCCTATCTTTTTAATCTACTGCTTTTGGCCTTTCAAATGGTTTGCTAGAGAAAAATCAACTTTCTCTGCTCCATTTCATCTCCACTTCTGGTTTCTGTTCTCTGAGCAGCCTATGGTTCCATTGGCTGAGCTCAGGTGTATGCTAAAAAAGAATGAGTGACTGCCTCTCAATATGTGCATAATTGTACATCTCTGCTACCTAAAACATCTTCTTTTCAGTCAAAATTATCCCAAGCAGAACCTGAGGTGTGGGTGTGGATTCTGATAGATATCCAGAGAGGAGGAGTGAAGAATCTAGTGAGAAAGAAAACCCAACAGAAGCTGACATATGCATTGTTGTCAAGGTCATCATTCTAGCGTAAGGGGCTCAATGCCATGGAGCCTCGTTTATGGAATGCCCTCAGAATTGTTCACTTGAAAGATGGAAGA
>NW_024466738.1:0-3821 GCF_017591425.1 Ochotona curzoniae
TGCGTTTTTATCACACTCTGATAGTAATTAACTGTACTATAAGACTTACTTAACAGCTTGGGATTTTTCACTTCAATGGCTTTCAATCATGCATTTCATAAATGTAAAGAAGCAGTCCAAGATGAAGATTAAGAATGGAGACACACAGATGGGCCTCCTCAGTGGGCTAGAGGAAGCAGTGGACAGCATATCCACGTGCAAACAAAGGATATGGCAGTACACTGGAACCTGAAGAGGACACCTGGTACCGTAACAGAGGACTGAACAAATTCATCAACTACCCTAGCCAAGATCAGCAGTAATTCAGAACTGTCGAACCATCAAAGCCTCATGAGCAGGACCTCGGAGCGTGCCCCACAGCGAGGATCCTGGAGTGGCATTGGGTGGCTGTCTTCCATCCCAGGGTACTGAGGTGGCTGGGAGTTGGGTCTGCCTTCTCTCCTTACTCCCCTTCCCACCTACATACAGGAAGGAACAAGAGAATGTGGAAATAATGGTGTCACGCACCTTCCTGTAGCCCTTGACCCTTTGCACCCTATTCAAGTATGTGAAAAATCATCAAAAATGGAAATGGCGAGTGTGTGAGGACACATCCCAGAGCCATCCCATGTCGAGGTTTATCTGAAAGGTCGAAGTGGACCCTTCCATCTTGTGTAACATTGTGTGTGAAGTTACATAAGCAACAGGAACACTCTGGACCAACCTTCTTTCGCAGACTCGGACAGCTGTTCAAACTTCTGGCAGCATTCCTGCTGGTGTGCCTCAGCCAACTTAACATCCTTGCTTTTCAAGCGGGCTTTGTCCAGGGCCTTGTTGGAGTTCTCATAGTCAATGAGGGCTTTGGTTCGCCTGTACAAGAGGTCCTGAGCAAAAATCCAACAGGACATCAGGTCTCCAAATAAAAAAACAAAATATTACAGCTAATTCAAGACAATCCAGCAACCATGAAGCCACACTACCAGAAACACCTGAAGGCAAGAATTCTCTATACCTTGCCCCTCAGTTCTTTAAAGTTTAATTTTAAAGGCAGAAACCACTTCTTGATTCATTCCCCCAAATGACCACAATTATTACAGTAGCTGATCCCGAGCCAGGACCCTTCCTCGGGTCTCATACATACATACCCCGCTACTTTGGGATTAAAATAGTGCCCATTTGGGATGTTCACACTGCATATGGAGTGCTGGCTGGTTCCTCACGCACCCAGCAATGGCTGCTTGCCACCTGCGAAGCCTACCTCATCCCACTACACATGGCACTGCTGGTCCCTCTTCTCACGTCTTTAACATCTCAAGGATTACTTGCTTGCCACTCAGTCCTGGTTTCCCAATAACACCCTTACACCATTTGAGGGCTGCCGACACTGCAGTTCTGCCTCATGAACAATCTTGCTACAGAATTTGATGCCCTTCATCCAAACACCAGCAATTCCAAAATTAGCATTTTTCTGCACCGCACACAGCCAAGAATATCATGTCCCAAGAGGACATGTCACCTACACAGACAAGTGCCTTTGAGAGCAGACACTGCCGTATGACCACAGGGAAAGCTCCCTGGCATGGGCCCTGCCTGACCCCGGAGCAGGACTGGTCGTACCTTTGCGGCCTCTATGTTGAGCATGTAGTACCGGAGGAGCTCTGTCAGCTTCAAGTCTTCGTCGGATGACACTCGACCCTCTACTTTCTAGTTGAAAAAAAGAGTCACCATTCAAGGCACAATCTACAGATTGTATAAAATATACATTTTAAAGATCTGGACCAAAAGCCTTACCCTAAGTTTTTCAAATAGTTCAGCAACCTTCAACAGGTACCTAAAAACATACACATGACTTTGGATTAAAGTCTCAAATCATCTATAGGACTGCAAACACCATCAGGCACAGTGACTCGGAGCCTTAGCCCTTTATATTTTAAGAGAACTGTCCAAGTAATACACCCATTCAGTTGGTCCCAAATGGTGGAACAGCTCCAAAAACATGCACAGCACAGCACTGGGCGGCCTCAGGGACCCCTAGCACCTCAACTGCAGCTCTTGCCCTATGTCCACCATGGCTCTCAAGCCACCAAGCCGCTGCTAACCAAAGTTGAGTCTGATGAGCAGTCAGTACCATGGCTCTGCCATTAGCCCTGACATGCTGAATCACATGTTAACTATGCCAAAGTAACAGAGTACGTTGTCATGGAAAGCGCAATTCCTACACAGGAACCTAATCCACCAGAACCAAGAGATGGGCATATCCCGCTGCCAGGGCTTTGACCTCGGCTCCAGGTGTCCATGTGTTCACCCTCCCGGTCTCCTCAAATTACGTTAAAGGGTGTCCACATACAGAGGATGAGTGCTCTGACTGGAGACAACTCGTGATTATCAACAGGCATTCCAGGTCAGAACTGAGCCCGGGTAATCATGCAGTCTCCTCTCCATCAGGGTGTACGAGGAAATGCTTTCCCAACAAACTTACTTTTTAATGACCGTGGGCTCTTCCAAAGCCAGGCTGTGCAGGCAGGCTGCAGTGTGGATATAGTCATCTGCCACATCTGCAGAAACAAGGACAGCCCTTTGCCATGGGCACAGGGAGGACCACCAGCAAAGTGCTCAGTGGCTAGCAGGGCACTCTACTCACTTTTATGAGATCTGGTCATTCTGTCAGCTTTTCCACAGGAATCCTTGATTCTATTGTAATAGTTAATGAGGAAGGTCTTCTCTTGCTCAAAGAAGTCATCTACCTCCTAAAGGGGGGGGAAATTAAAGGAAGCAGAAACTAAGATCTGGGAAATATCATAGCAAATAAGCTTACAGACCCAAAAATTATCCCTTTGTAAGACAATACCCTTATGCCCCAGGCTGGCAGAAAGCAACACAGCCAGCCATTCTGAAGAGCACCCTAACAATCATTCAACTCACCCTACGAGCCAGCCATTCCGCCGGGTGGTTCTACCAAGTAGGTGGTATCCCTGTACCTGTTCAATCTATTATGTTTTAAAATTGGAAAACATCATTGCCCATGGACAGGGATACCAAATACCCTGCAACACACGGGCAATCCCAAATCACTTAAGCTGCACCAAGAGCTCCCAAATCTCATCTCTGCCTACAGGTTGTCTGGGCTCCGTATTCAGAACCTGCAGTGGCCAAGCTGGACAACGCACAGTGAGTTACAAGGAAGGAGGCTCAGTGGTAAGACAGCAGTTGGGACACATGGGGTGGTTCCCGCAGTGAAAGTTGCAGTGACTGGTATCTGCCACCCATGTGAGACCTGGATTGAGTCCTGAAGTCCTGCCTTTGACCTAACCAGTCCCAGACACTACAGGCATTTAGGGAGAAGACTGGTGGATGAAACTCTCCACACACTCTCATACTGCGTGTGTACACACACACACACACGCACACACACACACGGAAAGTCCTGCTTCCAGGCTGCCCACATTGTCTGTAGCACACCACAGCCTAGCACGAAAGCAGATCCTGTGAGGCTGAGTGGACTCCTCCAATAGCAGTTTGAGAAAATGAAGCAAGCAAGGATAAAAAAAAAAAAATACACTCTTTTTACACTAATACTATTCGTGTCACAGAATCCAAGAGAATTAAAAGTCACCTCTTCACATAAAGCACTGTTTTGGAACACATGAAAACTACTGACCTTAACTCCAGAAAACAGGACTTCATCAGCGCTTTTCACCACACTTTTGAAAAAGCCACCAAACATCTCTTTGGTATTTTTCCGCCTGACACTTAGCTAAAGGAAAAAAACAAACAAAAACCCCCACTTAATAATAGATATTTCTCTAGATTCTCAGAATATCAGTACAAGCAATACCTCTTAT
>NW_024466739.1:0-34335 GCF_017591425.1 Ochotona curzoniae
CATGGGCAGCACCTTGTCAGGCTTTAGGCACCTGCATGCCAAAGAGGTCCTGGCTTCCTTTGTGCCCGGGTCTGAGCCTCTGAGAAGAACCCCAAAACCTGAGGGACAGGAGAGGGAACCCGAGTTCCCCTTCAGGGTGACCTGCACCAAGTCCAACGCCAGCACCAGCTCCTACAGCTCCACCAAGGGGCCTTGGAGGCTCTCAGCAATCAAGACCCAAGCTCTGGTCAGGGCATCACAGGCCAAGACAACTAAGGAATACCCTCAATGGGGTATCCCAACCCCCAGGATGCCCCAGTGGTACATCCCACAAGGAAAGGCTGCGGGCCAACGTCTCCAAACAGCATACACCAAGATCCCCGGATATGGCCTAAGAAAAGCAAAGAGCCCTGAGCTAGGCTGGGAGGACAGGTTCCTTTCCTCATTGGAATGTAGGTACATCACACAGCAGGGTTCATGGTCACCCACCCAGGTGCCACAGGCCAAGTCCCGCAAGGAACATCAACTGTTTGCATACCCTGCTTCCAGATTGCTTCACGTCTGTGCCCCTCGGTCCTTGGGCCTCAAGCTGCCCAAGATGGCTGGTGACAATGGTCACCTGGCACTCCTCGCACAACTGCCACAGATGCTGCAGCAAGGTCTGCAACAGACTCTGGGGAAGGTGCTGCATTCCTTATGGGTTCCACTGGCCCGCCGCCTAGCTTCGGGTCACCAGAGGGCAGCAATAGGCGGCACCTCTGAGGAGAACTTCCATACAGACAGCAATGAGGCAGCACCAAAGCCTGGGGGCAACCCCACAGTCCAAGATGGACAGGATACACAGGATTACCACACCCAGGACAGTGGCAGTGCCCGTTCTGCCTTTAGGCGCCTTCGTGTCAATGGGGTCCTGGCTTCCTTTGTGCCCAGGCCTGGGCCTCTGAGAAGAACAACAAATCCTGAGAGACAGAGCAGGGAACCCAAGTTCCCCCTCAGGGTGACTTTCACCAAGTGCAACCCCAGCACCAGCTCCCACAGCTCCACCAAGGTGCCCTGGGTGATCAGAGCAATCAGGGCCCAAGCTCCAGACAATGAATCACAAGATGGACAAGATACACAGGATTACCACACCCAGGACAGTGGCAATGCCCGTTCTGCCTTTAGGCGCCTTCGTGCCAATGGGGTCCTGGCTTCCTTTGTGCCCAGGCCTGGGCCTTTGAGAAGAACAACAAATCCTGAAAGACAGGGCAGGGAACCTGAGTTCCCCCTCAGGGTGACTTTCACCAAGTGCAACCCCAACACCAGCTCCCACAGCTCCACCAAGGTGCCCTGGGTGATCAGAGCAATCAGGGCCCAAGCTCCAGACAATGAATCACAAGATGGACAAGATACACAGGATTACCACACCCAGGACAGTGGCAGTGCCCGTTCTGCCTTTAGGCGCCTTCGTGTCAATGGGGTCCTGGCTTCCTTTGTGCCCAGGCCTGGGCCTCTGAGAAGAACCCCAAATCCTGAAAGACAGAGCAGGGAACCCGAGTTCCCCCTCAGGGTGACTTTCACCAAGTGCAACCCCAGCACCAGCTCCCACAGCTCCACCAAGGTGCCCTGGGTGATCAGAGCAATCAGGGCCCAAGCTCCAGTCAATGAATCACAGGGCAAGACCCCCAGGGAACGCCCTCAGGGGGTCACCCCTGCCACCAGAGTGGCCCACAGGGACATCCCACAAGGGAAGTCTGAGAGCAAACCTCTCCAGACTCCACAGGCCAAGACCCCTGATGCAGGTTGGGTGGACAGGGTCCCCTCCTGTATGAAACGCACCATCAGCCCTCAGAAAGCTTCAGGTCAAGCTGGTGGTGCACCACATGCCAAGTCCTGTGAGGAAGGCCAGTTGGTCAGCGCCCAGGCAGCCAGGATGCTCCACAGCCACATCCCACAGGAGAAGGCTGCAAGCACTGCTGTGGGGAAGACTGAATTCCTGAAACCTCCTGCACTGGAGCGGGATCCATCCAGACCCCAGAAGCGGAAGGTCCCTCTGCCGCTGCCGCTGCCCTGCAAGAGACGAAAGCTACTCATCCTGCCCGAGGCACCCGACCTTGGATGCAGAGTCACTGCCAAGGAAGTAGACGATGAACGGCATGTTGTGAGTTACTGAATCAACACAGTCCTGAGTGGTAAGCATGGTCCCTGTCCGGCATGCCCCTGCCCCCTGGCCCTTTCCCATTCCCTGTCAGGCACCTGCCCTCCTCCTTGTGCAGGGGTCAGAAGGAAGAGGGCTCTGGCCTGCTCTTCTTGCCTCTGTCCATTGGGGGTGGCCACTCTGGGGCTCCGCCTGGAAGCCTGCCTTGTTGGGCCAGGCCATAAGGACCTGGGTGTCCTTTCCTGGGGCCCAGGGCTCCTTACTGTGCCATGAGACCCCAGCTAGTGTCTGGGATGAGGGTTGTGTAAGGTCATCCTGAGTCTGCATTTGAGGGGGAGCCCAGAATACCCCCTACTCCCAGCCAGCAGCCTGGCCCCAAAGATAGTCAGCTCCCACAAGGGGCTTCATGGTACCACTTGGTTGCTTGAGGCAGCAGGGCTGGGCCCCAAGTGGTAGCAGAGGGACAGGTTTCCTGGGTAGCCTCTCCAAGCCTGAGCCCACAGGATGCCTCTTCCTGCTTCTCTGACCCATGCATGGCAGCTTTGGCTTCCTTTGACCCAGCACACATGTGCACAGGGACATGCAGCTTGAGAAATGGATCACTCCACAGTGTAATGATCACCTGAGAGTTCCAGAAGGACTCACAGCCATGGGCTGGGGGTCTGCCTCTTGTTTGGGCTCTAGGTGTGGCAGATGCAGGCACAGAGGAGCCTGAGCTTTGCTCAGGTGTGGTGTCGCTCTGCAAGGGAGGCAGAAAGTGCTGGAGGAACAGGCTCGTTGGGGTCACAGAAAAGGCACAGTGTCCTGAGATCAAAGGTCAGCTGATGCTCCAATGGTTTTCCAGATAATGTCACTTGTGAAGAAGGATTGATTCATTTGAAAGGCAGAGTTAACAAGACAGAAACTCAGATCTTTCACCTGCTAGCTCACTCTGCACAGTGGCCACAGTGGCCACAGTGTCCTGGGCTGGACCAGGCTCCAGCCAGGGACCAGGAGCTCTCCTTGGTCTCCCATGTGGGTGTCAGGGGGACCCTCAGGGTCCTGGACTGTCTTCCCAGGCTTTCCCAGGTGCACCAGCAGGGAGCTCAGTGGGCAGTGCTGTGAGCTCATCCCTGTAGCTGGCCTAGGCTGCATTATCCTCACTCCAGCCTATCTTCTGGCCTCTCTCATGATTTTGCTCTGCTCTGTTTACAAAGACACCATTTAATTGCCATACACTAGGGATTTCCCTGATTTTCTGGAGGTTTTGATTGTCAATTTATTCTGCTGAGTTCTCAAATCCACATTTTATGACTTCCAATCTCTTAACATCTCAGGACACATTTGGGGCCATTTTGTTTGCTATGGATACTCTGTGTGATGACTCTGCTTATTCCCATTTCTTAAAATGTTAGCACATTTGCTTTTAAAGGAGTAAAGATGGATTCATTTCTTTCTTTCTTTGAAGGTCAGTTAGAGAGTGGAGGGTGAGCCTGAATCTTTCATCTGCTGATTTCCTTTTCACATGACCACAATGGTGAGGACAGAGCCAGGATAAAGCCAGGAGGCAGAAGTTCCATGTGGATCTCCCCCGTGGGTGCAAAGGGCCCAAGCACTTGGCTTTTCCCAGGCTGTTAGTGTGGCGCTGGCACAGAAGTGGAGCAGTCAGGACAGGAACCAGTGCACTTACAGGGTGACAGCACTGCAAGTGGCGACTTGACCTGCTGTGTCAAATGTTGGATTCTAGCTGCTTTACAGCATATGATTGTGTTACAAAAGAAGTGTAATCACTGCCTTTCTCTTGGACTTGTTCATGCCTTCACAAACAGTATATTAGTGCCATTGTTGGATTTCACTTTTCTCTTTTGCAAATTAATTTCTATTCAGTTGTCTCTGTGTTTTTATTTTTTTGCTTCCTTTTTGTCTTTTGCCCTTCAGTCCCTCTGTGCTTAGTAGATATGTTCTGTGGATGAGTGTAGGCCATTTTCTTTAAGGGAGCCGGCAGTGTGCTTCAGCACATTACACCCCATGGAGGCACCGGTTTGAGTCCCAGTGGCTCCACTCTGATGCAGCTCTTGACTGCTGATAATTTCCTTTGCCGTGTAGAAACTTCTTAGCCTGATGGAATCCCCGTTTGCTTCACTTGCCTGTGCTTCAGAGTCTTACCCCGTAAGTGTTTGTCTATGTTCATGTCTTGAAATATTTCCATTTAGTCATTTGAGGGAATTTAAGATCCTTGAGCAGTTTAGAGTTGCTTTTTGATTCGAATGAGGTGTCTAGTAGGGATCTTCTTGCATACTTCTGTACAGTTAGGTCCTATTTTCCCAAATCCCTTTGCTAAAGACACTGTCCTTTCTCTCCGGATTGACTTCAGTTGGCTTGTCATCAGTGAGTGGGTTTTGTTTTCCTTGTCTGTTCTCGGGGCCCACATTCCCTCTTGCTGACCTCATGCTGTCAGTCATTTCCTGTCTCCAGGGACTTTGCCTGGGTTTGAGAGCTCCTGTGGGTGAGTGGGTGGGCATTAGTGCTCCCTCTGAGTAGAGATGTCCTTCTGTCCAGACAGGCATGAAGAGTTGGCCGCAGACACTGCAGGTCTGGGGGTTCTTGTCTCAGTGTTGCTTCCCTGAGGGTGAGATCCTGGGCTCCTCATTGGGGAGCTGCTCACACAGGCATCAGTCCTGCACATGTGGGCACTTGGTGGGCATGTTCTCCTCCACAGGGACTGCCCTAGTGGGCACTGGGGGCCTTGCCTGTGGCCCTGGTGCAGCCCCGGCTTTGTGTTCACAACCGCTCTGATACCTTCTTGTGCACTCAGTGTTGTCTCTCTCCCTTTCAGACAACTACGTTGACAGCCAGACAAGATACGTGAATCGAGGAGGCCTCTTCAGGACATGGCTGCTGTGAGCTGGCCCTGGCCAGCAGCACCTGGCTTCGCTCTGGACAGCTGCAGTGACCCCATTTCATGCCGGCGCATGCTGACGTGTTCTGATGCCTGAACAAGATACCACATAAATTCTCAGCACTGGCTGATTTCTCCCACTGTGTTTAGTGTGCCCATGATGCCACGTCATGACTTGAACCCCTCTAGGTCCCAATTGTGTCCCCTTATCCTAGATACCTGCACCCCTTCTGTTTAGCCACTGTGCCCTCTGAGTCAGGTCTGCTGTCCTACTGTCTGTGACAGCCACTATGTCCTCTCCCAGCTGTCTCCTGTCCACCAGCTTCATGGACAGCATTAGTCTTGCACATGCGTGCACATGGCGGGCGTGATCTCCTCAACAGGGACTACCCTGGTGGGGGTTGGATGCCTTGGCCATGGCCCTGGTACGGCCCCACTTTGTGCTCACAACCTCTCTGATATCTTCTTGTGCACTCAGTACAGTCTCTCCCTTTCAGATGACTACGCTGACAGCCGGAGGAGATACGTGAAGTGAGGAGGCCTCTTCAGGACACAGCTGCCATGAGCTGGCACTTGGCTTCGCTCCGGACATCTGCTGCAGCGACCCCATTCCACACCACTGCCTGCGTGTTCTGATGCCTGAATAAGATGGTCCTACAAGTGCTCACGCCCAGCTGATTCCTCGCACAGTGCTTGGTCTCCACCACATCTTGAATGACTTTGGACACTTACCTCACTCACCCGCTCCCCCCTTTTTTTTGCTATGGGCCACCCCTATGCCCTCGATTCACCAGTTTGCTTCCCCACTGTCTGTGACAGCCTCATGTCCTCACCCAGCCATCTCCCCTTCTCTCCAGCTTCATGGAAGGTGGCCTCCTGTCCTTCTCCTGCACTGGGACTGCCCCAGTGCAGGGCAGGCTGTGGGGCCTCAGAACAAAATCCTGTCCCAGGGAGATGCAGCCCCAGGAGGCAAGGAACTGCCCAGTAGAATGTACACTGCCAACCACAGTGTGCAGTCTTCAGTGACAGTGGCACAAGAGGTGCAGGTTGTTTGTGTCTGTGCCTGGGATGCTGTCCTGGGCTCTGTGGTCGGGTGAAGTGACAGTGCCCTTGTCTCCAGGGCGGCAGGAAGGGCGGTGGGGAAAGATGTCCAAGAATCAGGGTCCAGTACAGCCAGCAACCTGGCACTTGGGCACCAAATCTGTACTCTCTGGGATCATGGGTGGATAGAGGGGGAGGGGTGCCCCTCCTTTAAAGTAGGGCTTCTAAGAGACTCTCTTCTTCCCCTCCAGCCCCTGCTTTGTACCCCACGTTCAAATGGTTCCATGTAGATGTAGAGGCTTCTCCTTCTTAAACTTTTAGAAAAAGCAGATTAAAATGTTTTCCAAACCTTTTCCAAAACTTTTGAACTTGATGCACGTCCTTGTATGTGTAGCATAAGTGAGGGACAGAGGAAGTTCAACACCATTGTACTTTTGACAAGAATGTGTTTATTCATTCGAAAGACAGAGTTACAGTGAGAGCACGAAGGAGAGACAGAGCTTCCATCCACTGGCTCACTCTCCAAATGGCTGCAAGTGTGGGAACAGGCCAGCCCAGAGCCAGGAGCCAGAAGCTTCTTCCAGGTTTCTGTCATGGGTTCAGGGGTCCGAGGCCTTGAGCCATCTTCCTCTGCCTTCCCAGGCACATTAGCAGGGAGCTAGACTGGAAATGAATTAACTGGGCCTGGAACTGGAGCCCCTATGGAATGTCAGCCTCCCAGGTGGTGCTTCACCAGCTACAGGATGCCACAACAGCCTGCCAGGATGATTCTATAGGGGAGGAGTTCTAGTGGATGCCTTTCTCTGCCCTGCCCTCTCCTGCACTGACAACACAGCTGAGAGCCTGGTGCAGTGCCTAGAGATGCAGCACAGTGGCTTGCAAGCAGGAATCCTGGGTCAGGTGCCTGAGACTCACTCATCCAAAGTCTAACAGTGGGGCTGAGCAAGGGATTCTCGGCAGAAACGGATACCAGGCCCTTCACTTCTCCGCCCTAACCCCCAAGCCCTCACTGGACCCCATTCTCCATGTGCTCCAATGCCCAAACCCAAGGGCCTGAGGCACCTGGCAATAGCTCTCAGGACCCAAGCCCAAGAGAAGCAGATGGATGAGGAGCAAGGCATGGCCTCTCCACATCCATGTCCAGGTTCCCAGAGGGTGCCTGGATGCAGTCTCCAGGACAGGTAACCCCAGGCTTCTGGGATGTCTCCTCCACACAGCGGGACCAGTCCTCAGGGACACCCCGGCTGAAATCGAACATTCTCTGAGGAGCCCAGTGCTTGAAGGAATAAAGCTGTTGGAAAGGGGCAGGCAATGGGCTTTCCCAGACTGAAGTGAGCAGGTCTCAGCTCGTGGTCGCCTAGTAGTTGAGGCTGGGGTCTGTGGTGGCTGCGTCAGGCCGGGCATTTGGGTGCATATATCAGGAGTGCTTGTTCTGCGCTCAGCTGCCAGTACCCCAAGGACCATAGCACAGGCACCGTGACCCCCACACCCTGAGAAACCCTGAGCCAGGAGCACCCTCTGAATCCTGAACCAATGCGCAGCACCCTTGCCTTCAGCTGCTGCCTGCTTCTAGGGTCGGGGGTGGCTGGGTGGGACAGGAGTGTTACGGGGGCAGGGCCAAGCCTGCAGGTTCTTGCTCTCTTGGGGCCGCTCCTCCCTGCAGATGCCAAAGTTGTCTTCTGAAGTGTGGCAAAGCACTGGCCACTTCTGGGTGCCATTGCCACAGGTCACAGGCAGAATCCCTGTTCAGGGCTCATCTCCCAGGCAGGGTCCTCAGCTTGGAGAGAGCTGGAAGAGGCCATGAAAGTCCTGCCTCACCTCCTCTGAATGTGACACAAAAGGAGACTGGGTGGGCTCCAGGGGCAGAGTGCAGGTCAGAGCTTGCCCATTCTCGGTGGCCACCCCAACCTCCTGGGACTCCAAAGGACACACGTGTCCACCTCTGAGCAATGGCTGTTAAACACAGGTGTGTGATGCCTGCCTGTGGCCTGGTGCTTGTGGGAGCCACAGGCAGGACACTTGGTCTTCAGTGTGGTGATAATGGAGGCATCTCTCAAGGCTGGTTGCTCTTGGGAGGTTGCTGCTGTTCCCTCCCCATCTCTCTCCCAGCTTCCTTCTCTGTAGGTAAATGCTGGGGCTGTGATGCCACCTGCCAGGAGACCCTCCCCAGAGTCAGGTTGATGTCTGCAGCAGGCCCTTGAGCCTCCAGAATTGTGAATTGAATGTATTTCTTTTCTGAGTTTGACACTGTCCCAAAGCAGGTTAAGTTGATGCTGCCTATTCTTGAAGCCCATATGGGTGCCAGCTCCACTGCTGGCTTCCCCATATCCATCTCAGCTCCCTAAAGTGCCCAGGAGAACAGCCCAAGGTGGCCCAAGGACTTGGGCCCCTGCACCCACAGGAGACACCTGGCTGAAGCTCCTGGCTCTCAGCTTCAGCCTGACTCAGCCCTGGCCATTGTGACCCTCTTCCTTTCTCTAACTCTACCTTCTAAAAACTAAAATCTAAAGAAGCAAACAAAAAACCTCACCCGTTTTCGTTATAGTGTACACAGCCTCAAATATTTCAGTATAGCAACGGAAAAACAGACTAAAACAAGAGCACTTCAAAAGTGTAACCTAGCATGTGTGGAATACAGCCATGCATAATGCATACCCACATAAACAACACAACTTGTAAATGTGATGTAGCAGAAAAGTACTGAAATAAAGCATTTCCAAAAAAAAATTTGTGGAAAATTGAATAAAACAAGCTTGCTTTGGTGCAAAAAAGTTCTGAATTCTCTACACAGGTTTTGCATAATTGGTATCTTCCAGGGACTGTATGGGTCCCCTTGTACACATCGGTTGCAGGGGCCAAAAGGCCATGGGGAGATGCCCTGTGCTGGGGGGCCTGGCCCCAATCCCAGGAAAAAATAGTGGAGAAAGATCAACCCTGAGATATACTCTATTTGGCTGCTTACTTTCAAACTTAAGTAGGGATACTTTAAACACGCAAGTCATCCAGAAAGTGGAAAAATTGGACTATCAAAAGATAGAGCAGGGGAGCTGGACAGAGGTACAAACTATACCCTCTGTGTTTACAGCAGAGAGACAACAAACGACACACTTTCTGTGATGTTGGCAGGGACACCGAAGAAAACCCAAGGGGAGGATGAACTCAGCACTAAAGGGAGAAAGAAACTTAAACTACAAAACACAGGACAGACCACAGCATTGTGCTGTCTCGACTCTGGCACCTGATAAAAGAAGGAAATAAAAATTTGACTTTAGGCTTCTGACTCCAAATACATACTGAGTGCTCCAAAAACAAGTATCACAAGAGACTGTAAAGTGGTCACGTATTGGTGAGCAAGACTGGCATATAGATGCAAACTTTATTTTTTCTGAAAGAAATAAACTGAACCTACAATCCAAAGAAAACACACAGATAACATTCCAAGGAAAGTGATCACAATCAGAGCATACAAAATAGATACTCTGGAAAAAAGGGCAAAACAGATCAAGGATCAAGAAATACCAGGTACTGATCTCACAGGCAAAGGAAAGAGGAACTTAAAAGAATCAGCAGGAAACAAGAAAATTTACAGAAGAATGCAACAGACTCCCAGTGATCCAACAATACACTAGGCTGAATTAGAACTCAATGGACTGAGGACATACCAACCAGAACTGAAGAAAGAAGCTGTAAATGGGGAGATGATCCAAAGATATCGCCAAAAATAAAGTTCAGTGACATAAAGAGAGAAAACATGTAGAAAAGTGGTCTGATGCATGGGAGAAAAAGGTGAGAAAGTCTAACTGATGCCAAATTGGACGTTCAGAAGAGAACAGATTAAATAAAAACTGGACTCCAGGGGTTAGGAATGTTTTGTTCTTAACTTGGATGGTGCTTGTGAGCACAGAAACACCCACTGATCTGCAGCTATCGTGCACTTGTTGGTAGGCACACCATATTTTTTTTTTAAAGATTTATTTTTATTATTTTTTATTGGAAAGGCGGATATACAGAGAGGAGAGACAGAGAGGAAGATTCTTCCGTCCGATGATTCACTCCCCAAGTGAACGCAACGGCCGATACTATGCCGATCTGAAGCCAGGAGCCTCTTCCGGGTCTCCCACGCGGGTGCAGGGTCCCAAAGCTTTGGGCCGTCCTCGACTGCTCTTCCGGGCCACAGGCAGGGAGCTGGAAGGGAAGCGGGGCTGCCGGGATTAGAACCGGCGCCCATATGGGATCCCGGGCGTGCAAGGCGAGGACTTAACCACTTGTGCCACCGCGCCGGGCCCCGGAACACCATATTTTAATGGTTTCCAAAACGGGCACTACTCAAGAAAATTCCCTATGATAAATGATCAGGTATGTTTAATCACACACAGTTCCTGCTTTAGAAACAGCAGGCCATCTATCAAATTTATCACTGATAGATTTGTAATAACCTATACGCCCATGCTTTTTTGTGGCTGAAAACTTTTTCCTCTGTTTAGATCAGAATGTTAACTAACCCACTTGCTTATGTACCATTTTGTAAACTAATACCAATAAAGTAGAATTTTCTAAAAGAAGTGATCCAGAAAGTACAGATTAATTAATCTCAAGGCTTCAGATCTCACGTTTCTTGATCATCTCAGGCCAGTTATCCTTGTTTCTGGTTTTCAGTGGTTGCCTTTAGGAGCTCAATCTTAAAACTTGCATCTGTAGTTTAAAGCAGTTTGTGGGCTTCACTTGTAAGTAGCCTCCATCTCCTCCTTAGCCACTCTTCTAATTCTATATTCTTTCAAACATTTTGAAGTATTAGATGTGATCCTCCAATAATGTGTGGCAGTTTTCCTGCTCTGGGAAATGTGACCTGAAAGCAGTAAAAGTTATATGGTTTTCAACATTTAACTAACAAACTATGGTGATCACATCTAAAAGCCAAAGACTATAAAAATCACGCATACCATACTACATGCTATAAATGACAATGAGAAAGGAATGAGGTAATAAGCACATTTGGTTTGGAGTTTTATCTTTTTGAGCAAGTACTATACCTCATTTCAGACATGTCACTAGGATATATGTACAGAGAAGATGCTGAGATATTAAAATTGCAGGTTTTAAAATTAAAAAAGGGATTTATCTGATTATTAGCAATTCAAACACTCAAAGTGAACAATTTTTTTTTAGGAAATAGCTATTGCAAATGGAATAGATTTATACTCTAAATAACATTTTAACTATTTACACATGAATAGTTTGCATTAAAAAATAAAATTCTGTATGCAAACGCATTTTTCAAAGCACAACAACCACCATATTATTGATTTGGATAACACTCAAATTCCTTTTATTTACAGGCAATCCAGTAAACTACTTGTCCTATATAAATTTTGGTATGAATGCCTTATATAGTTTAAAAGTAAATTTTAAGCTATAAGTATTTTTAATGATTTTTATATATTCAAACTGCTTTCTAGGTACTTGGACTACTTACACTGTTTTATAGCTACTAATATGCCAATATCAAACACATTTTTCCCTGGTAACTTAATCAATAATAAAATCTCGTCCCTTCTGAGTTTCTATTCACAAGCCACAGCTGTGAGTTGGGAAAGAGCAAGTGCACCACTAAAAAGGCGTCATATGAGAGGGATCTCGTCTAAGCAGAAGAGATTGCTCCTGTCGGACGGAGTTCAGACCCCTCTAGATAGCATCATAGCAGGTACAAATCAACCTGAGAAATGACAACAGTACACGCTCACATCACAGACAAAGAGCTACACTATGTCAGTTACGGCAGACACTGAAATAATTACTCTTCTTTGATCAAATGCAGAGGGCAAAGACCACCTGTTAGTGTTAGGTCTGGATCAAGAAACAATAGATAGACTGACTTTTATGACAGTGCTTCTACACAATTTTAATATCAGTTAGATACGTAGTCAGGTGGTATGATCTACACCATGGTATCGCACAATGATGAAACTGTCTCCTCAGAATCTATCTCAGTGTTGTTAAGGGATACATGACTGGGTTTCTATTTGGTTTTATAAAGGCATGTAATAATAGAATGCCTACAGCCTTCATTACTGTTTATGCTCAGCTTTTAGGTAGGAGAAATTGTATCAGTTTTGCACATAAACTGCTCTCATTACCACTTCATCCTAATAGTATTTCAAACACTGCCCTCTTGTGATATAGTTAAAGAAATACCAACCTTTTTGAATTTCTTGAAAACCTTCAGTTGACCATCATCAATATTTACATCCAACATATTTCTGGAAGTGGAGCTAACCACCAATGATCTAAATTCACTTTTCTTGAAGTTCATCACCATCTTCTGAAGCTCATCATCGTTCTTTAATGGAGTCATATAAGGGATGGAAAAGGAGAAATAAAATTACTTGTTATTTAGGATTTTTTTTTCTTTTTTAAAGATTTATTTTTATTATTTTTTTCATTGGAAAGGCGGATATACAGAGAGGAGAGACAGAGAGGAAGATCTTCCGTCCGATGATTCACTCCCCAAGTGAGTGCAACGGCCGATACTATGCCGATCCGAAGCCAGGAGCCTCTTCTGGGTCTCCCACGTGGGTGCAGGGTCCCAAAGCTTTGGGCCGTCCTCGACTGCTTTCCCAGGCCACGGGCAGGGAGCTGGAAGGGAAGCGGGGCTGCCGGGATTAGAACCGGCGCCCATATGGGATCCCGGGCGTGCTAGGTGAGGACCTTAACCACTTGTGCCACCGCGCCGGGCCCGGGGTGCTGGTTCTAATCCCGGCAGCCCCGCTTCCCATCCAGCTCCCTGCCTGTGGCCCGGGAAAGCAGTCAAGGATGGCCCAAAGCTTTGGGACCCTGCACCCGCGTGGGAGACCAGGAAGAGGCTCCTGGCTTCAGATCAGCATAGCATCGGCCGTTGCGCTAACTAGGGGAGTTAATCATCGGCCGGAAGATCTTCCTCTCTGTCTCTCCTCTCTGTATATCTGCCTTTCTAATAAAAATAAAATAAATCTTTAAAAAAACAAAAGAAGAAAAAGAAAAAAGGATACACAGTGGCACTGAATATGACTTTGTCATGGGTAAAAATTTTATGTTCATTACACGCAAGAGTAGTAATCATCTGTTTCAGAAATAAAGGTGTTTATGTAATAAAAAAATCACAATGGACAGGCTCAGTGGCATAGCTAGCCAGTCCTATACCTGCAGTGCTAGCACCCTATACAGGCACTGGTTCAAATCCTGGTTGCTCCACTTGCAGTTCTGATAGTTCAACAGGTCTGAATTGCTGCCAGTCTCACCATTCCAATCACTATGAAACCTATTCAGAGTCCACTGGCTGGCACAGTCTTTTCATGGTTGGGGTTCTGAGATCAGCCGTGCAGTTGGAGGGATCTCCAAAGAAACTTCATCTGAGTGATCCCAAACCTGATTTTGTGTGAATTTGAAAGAACAGGATCTAGCACAGTCTGTCGCCCCAATCAGCTTATGCACATGCTGGTCGCTGCAATTGCTGGGTCAGTTCTGTTTCCAGCCCTGTCATTTACTTGAACCATGGGTGTTGTAGCCCAGCTCGATCCTACCCACTTCATACTCGGTTCTCACACATCCAGGGGAAGTTGCAGCATGGTTGGGGCAACTCCCCATATCCCCCACCAGGCCTGCTCCCTACCCTGGTTCCCATGCATGCCAGTATGTACCGCAGGCTTGTTCAGTCTGTCCCACATCCCATTTAGATCTGGTACTTGTCAATGGGCATTGAAGCCTAGTTCAACTCAACCAACCTACTATCCAGCCCCCACACACACTTGCAGATGCCTTTCTGTCTAGCCACCCCTGTCCCTGCCCTGGTTTTCATGCTCTCCAGTGGGAGTGGTTACCCACAAGGGAGGTGCCCACTAACTCCCTACTAGGCCAAGCCAACTTCCGGATTGTGCACTCTCCAGGTGGTTCTGGCACTTAACTTAACAGAATTGGCCTCCAGTGCCAGCCTCTGCCATCTGATGATGTGGCAAAGCCCAACTAACCCTCACCCACTCTAATTTTTGTTTGCACCAGTCGGAACAGTTAGCCAAACCTGGCCCTTCCCCAAGTCTAGCTCACATGAGGCCCACAGGTGTTGTAGCCCTGCCTAGTCTGGTCTGCCCACATTCCAACTCATGCTCTCCAGTAGGAGTGGTTGTCCAGCAGGGGAGCCAACATTCCCCTGTCAGCTTTACCTCCTCTATCCCCCCCGACTCCCCGGTTCTCACGTGTGCTGTTTGGGTACTGCAACCATATCTGGTACGGCTCACCTCACGTTGGCATTCCTTAATGTGCACTAGTATGTGTTGTGACTGAAACTGGCCTGACCCACACTCTATGCTGGTGCTCAGATTCGCCAGCAGTTGATGTGAATGGGTTCAGCCTGGTCTGCCCCCCACCTATGCCATATGCATGATGTAAAGATTTATTTTATCTTTATTGCAAAGTCAGATATACAGAGAGGAGGAGAAACAGAGAGGAAGATCTTCCATCTGATAATTCACACCCCAGAGACTGCACCAGCCGAAGCTAAGCCGATCCAAAGCTTGGAGCCAGGAACTTCCTCCAGGTCTCCCAAGTGGGTGCAGGATTCTAAGACTTTGGGCCATCCTCCACTACTTTCCCAGGCCATAAGCAAGGAGCTGGATAAGAACCAGGGCTGCCAGGATTAGAATTGGCACCTATATGGGATCCCGGTGTGTTCAAGGTGAGTACTTTAGCTGTTAGACAACCACACCTGGCCCCAGATAAAAATAAATATTTAAAAAAAGAACCTACTACTGCCTGCCTGCCTGCCTTCCTTCTTTACTTTTCTCCCTCCCTCCTTTCTCTCTTTTCCCTTCAAGGTCACCAGCACTGGATAGTCTTTGGCCAGATCTTCAAATATCCACAAGGTAACATGGGCAGTGATTCTAGGCTGTTGTGCCGTCTCTGTGTGTATGCTTTACCCTGATCCTCTTCTGGCCACTCTGGAGGAGGTCAGCACCACATTGGGCCACCAGGGCAGAAAATGAAAGGCCACGTGGATGGGGCCAGCAGAAAAGCAAAGAGCAAGCTACAAAGGAGACTCAGCATCTCAGACAACGTCCACAGAACCCTGCTGACAGTGGCTCTCCAAGGTTCTGTCACCTGCCTACTTCTGCATTTCCCCTGGTGACCATGTCCACACTCAGGACCTCAAAGGATGTGTATGAGGCTGAAGGTGACATCAAAAGAGGATGTGGAGGCCCGGCACAATGGCTCAGTGGTTAAATCCTTGCCTTGAAAGCACTGGGATCCCATATGGCTAAATCCTTGTGGTGCATGCCCTGGGATCCCATTTGACTGCCAGTTTTGTGTCCTGGCTGCTCCACATCCCATCCAGCTCCCTGCCTGTGGCCTGCACAAGCCTTGGAGGATTGCCCAACATCTTGGGATCTGCACCCACATTGGAGACTTGGAAGAAGCTTCTGGCTCCTGGCTTCAGATCGACTCAACTCTGGCCATTGCGGCCACTTGGACATTGAACCAGTGGAATGAAAAATCTTTCTCTCTGCCCTACTCTCTATAAATCTGCCTTCCAATAAAATAAATAAATTTTTGGAAGTAGAAGGACAAAAATCACAAACTACCACTGTTACCCAGTACTTCATACCCATCGTGATGTAGCATAACACATAACCATGTGTTTCAGGTGATGCTGATATTAACAAATCTATACCTGTCAGTCTTATAAAAACATAGCTCATACATATGTATGCAATAAGACATGCTTATGAACATGAACCACTTTGTTACTGCTCTAACAATAAAATGAGTGGGCCCGGCGCAATGGCTCAGAGGTTAAATCTTTGTCTTGTAAGCACTGGCATCCCACATGGGTGCTGATTTGTGTTCCAGCCGTTCCACTTCCCATCCAGCTCCATGCTTTTGGCCTGGGAAATCAGCAGAGGAAGGCCCAAAACCTTTGCATCCAGTACCCATCTGGGAGACCCAGAAGAAGCTCCTGGCTCCTGGTTTCAGATCAGCTCAGTTTTGGCTGTTGCAGCCATTTGGGAAGTGAACCAGCGGATGGAAGATCTTTGTCTGTCTCTCTTTCTCGTCATAAACCTGATCTGTCTTTCCAATAAGAATAAATAAATCCTTATAAAATAAAAATATTAGTAACACTACAACATGCTGATAAAAATACTTTGGAAATTCTTAACTTGCTTAACACTCCTAAACTTAAGGCCATTTGAAATAGCCAGTCATTCTATAGAATCAATGTAAGCTTGTAATCGTACAATCTGGCGGCACTGATGGCTTTTGGGCAGCAGGTTAGGGGTCTAACAGGTTACAGGCAGTCGCACCCATGGCAGGAAATGTGGGGTGATCCAACCAACAGCCTTTGGTGTCACCAAGAACCCCAGGCTTTCAGGACTGGTTGGTCCCAGACAAGGCAGGATCCCCAATCTCAGGGAGCACAGAGTGGACTGTTTGTCCTAGCGCTGAAACACACAGTGCATGCTGTGCTGCCTGCCCTGAATCCAGTGCAAAGGAGAGGAGCATGTCCAGGTGCACTAGAATGAGTTGGCCTGCTCCTACAAACCAGCTGAGGTCCTCAGATGCCACCTCAAAGACAAAAAAGGCCAGAAACTCCAAGTCTAGGCCAGATCTCCAAGTCTAGTGGCTCACAAATCTGGCACGTATCATCCACCTTTTGTTGCAATTACCAACAATCAACATTTCTTTTAACAAGCAATTAGGGTGAGAGCAAGCCATGTGCTCAGATTTTATAGATGGAATTACTAATCTAGAGCTACCAAACTGTGTCAGTGATCTCATTTTGAAATGAGGTAACAAAAGCAGTGCCCAGTGCTGTCAACATTTAGGTCCAAATATGTGGTTCTCCAAGAGGGTTGCTGCAGCCCCACTACCAAGGGTACCTCACCCATGACCCCGACACTGGCACATGAGCAATGCTGACCTATTTACCATGCTTCAACAGTTTTTTGTTATATATTAGCAGTTAACATCTGTTTCACAGAGCTAAGAAATAACCAATTAAGAATTTGGGGTACTCTTTCTTTACATACTAACTGAAAAAATTTCATTAACATGGAACACATACACACACACAAGAGAAACGTGGAACACAGCAACTATCACATCTAGAATTCCAGAGAGTTAACCGAAAGTCAATGCGCTCATCTTTTCTGTCATATGTTGTTAATTAGAAACACATAATATACCTTTCTATTTGTGGAGGCTGTTTCTTGGACTGAACTGCTTGGAGGAATTCAGTAAAATACTCTGGCTTTACAATGGGGCATCCACAAATGAGTGCACAAATCGTCTAAAAGAAAGAAAATATATGTGGATATATATATATAGTCATTACGATAGCTTCTTCTAAAGAAAACATTCATGTTATAAACTACAAACATGCCTTTCTAATAATTGTTTTCTTTCCTTTGCTTAATTTGATAAACGAAGTCACAATCTGTAAAACAGAATTTCATATTTGCTCAGTTTTATACCACAAACCAGAACTACTCAATTATCAGAAGCCAATGACACAGTAGTCCTTTGGGATAGGCAGAATAACACAAAGACTTTAAAAATGCATTCCAACTTGAAAAACATTACAAGTACACGTTCAGGCTGAAGAAATCTAACCCATCCTGCAGAGCCAATACACATTAAGAGATAAATGGAAATTTCTGTGGAGCCTTACTGCTTTCAGAAGGAGTAAGAGTATAGAATAAAGCCTCTTCAACACAGTAAATCAAGGAGCAACTGGTTAGGCTCAGTGGAAGCTGATGCACACATAAAGAGAGAACGAAACTGTGAACTAACGTGAATCAAGCTATCAGCCTCAAGTAACACACATCCACAAACTCAGAAAGGACTAGAAAATACTACTGTGGGCAATTAAAATAAGAAAGAGCTGGCATATTCTAGGAAATAATCCAACTATACAGTTTATACATATGTTTTCAATAATGCAGGTGTTAGGAGCGACCAGATTGAGGGTATCTCTAAAGACTGGAATCTGACAGATCCCAACTTCCTATGTGAATGAGATCATCCAAATCCAACAGGAAGTAGTGAAATGCAATCAACACAGGACTGAATAAAACTCCCAACACATGCGATTCCAGGCAAAGCACGTAATTGCTCCAAGCTTCAATTTGCTCTTCAAAATATAAAAGCTGAACTAAACACTCCTCAGGTTTCTCTCTGGTTCTAACATTCAATAATCTAAACAAAACAAAACACAACTAAGGGAAAACCTATAAGCCTGAATATACTTTGGGAAAGAGGACCAACAAATAATATAATGACCAGGGTTTATTTTTATTTTATTTATTTTTCGCAAAAAGCAATCAGAAACACCAAAGAAGAAACGCTGCACACTCCATGGTGGCGTCTCTAATGGTGGTCATTAGCATGTCAGGTACTAGAAGTGTCCAGCTCTGAGGACTTGGCAAAATCTCCCAAGATAATCAAAGCATCTTTGACCTTATTTCAGGCCTTCTAAACCCATGTATCATTACCTACTCCATTTAAGTAACTTAATATCTTCAGGGAGATTATGCTGAGCTAACATTTAAATATCAGGTCCTCATGCATATGAATTTTGGTTTTACAAATGTTTTATGAATCTATTACCTGTGAGTTTATCAACATGAGTATTTTTTAAGTTAGTCTTGCTGCAGCAGCAAAAAAATCAATGTCCTAAATTTTCCAAGAGGAAACTATCTTTGTTCAGGGTAACTTCACCATGGTACAAATTTAACTTCAGGTTCAATCTGGGCAAAAAGCCTTTCTCTTTGACAGCTATTTCATACACATATATGTACACACATAAGAGCCATTTATATATAAATTAGAATATAACACTAATATTTAATTAATTATAACAAAAGGTTTTTGCATCTTCAAACACAGCCTAAAACAATCCCACATATCTTTTGCACAGTCAGCCTGTTTAACAAATCACATCTTAAACGCCATTCTTCAATTACCTTTGGATATATCAAATCTGATGAAAATGCAAAACCTGAAAATATACCAAAATACATCACTGCTTTAATGAATAGTCAGCATCTTTGGAAGGTACATATCCATACATTTCAGGGCATTAAAGATACAGCAAAGAAATCTTTGTGTGATTACAGCTTAACTGAGCATGAGACCATGAGACAATGTCAGAGACTGGAGGAAGACAATCTGACAGAAGAGACACATGGTGCTAACTCTGTGCTGTGGTGAGTTCACTCAAGGTCCCAGAACTTGTTGTAATATGGGAACACAGTTCAACTTACTTCCATGGTGACTTTCACTGACATCATGACAAGGTGAGTACATTCTTTTGTCCAGCTGTTCACAGTGAGTCCTCCAAGTTGCAATACAGCTTGATTTAGAGCAGTTTTCCCAGACACATCTAAGCAAGAAGAACAGGCAACCAAAGGTTCATACTCTACCCTGTGAATGACAATAAAGTTACGTTATCACAGTTACAAAGACTTTACAACTTTACAATACTTTACAACTTTAAGCTTACAACATATTATTCATTTAATTTTGACACATTATAAATTTGTAACTTAGGAAATTCTTACCTCCTAAATCTTGTGTTCCCAAAGAAGAAAAAGACATGGCCAACATCAACATTACATTTTAACTTATGAAGCATCAAACAAACGAGGCTCCTATCACAACTCACAGGGACTAACACAAACTTTTACCCACCTGTCACCCCCCACCTGTGATCCACAAAATATACCAACCACACAGAGTTCACTACTGTACTAAACGGGAAGTCAATTATACTTCATCTTATAATCCTTATCTTTGCTTTAAAATTCAATTGTTGTGAGATAAAATTGTCCACTTTAATCTAATTTAAAAAGTGTGGGGCCAGTGCCACTGGTTTGGTACACTAAGCTTCCACCAGGATTCCATATGGGCAACAGTTCATACCCCAGCTTCCCAAATGTGGATCCAGCTCCCTGCTTGTGGCCTGAGAAGGCAGTCAAGGAAAGCCCAAAGTTGTGGGACTCCTAAGCCATGTCGGAGACTCAGAAGAGGCTCCTGGTTCCTGGCTTCAGATTGGCCCACCTCTGGCTGTTGTGGCAACTTGGAAGTGAACTAGTAAAGGCAGTCTCTCCTTCTCTCTGTTCATCTGCCTTTCATGTAAAAGTAAATCTTTAACAACAAAAATTAAATAAACAAATCCATACCTGAATTTACTTTCAAACACTCCAAAGGTGACTCTATCCCCTGTCTTCAAAGTTTGGGGAAGGTGATTTTGCATTTTTGCCTCATTAACAAAGGTACCATATTTAGAATTATCTTTGATTGTCAATACAGGGATTTCATCAGTTTGACTCTGAAAATTAGAGAAGTAATTACAAGTCTTTTACAGCTCAAGTACATACAATCCAGGGGGAGATGATTCACAGGAGACATTTGATAACTTTTGAAAAGGGTAAAATAATAAACAGCTGGATATCCTGCCACCACAGGGAATGACAGCTACTGTTCTGGCTGCCTTCAAAGGACTAATTAGCAATTAACATAAATATCTCCATTCAAGAAAATCTCTGAATTTCAGAATTATAACTCTTGGAACACACATTTTTCTTTATTTCTGTAAATCAGTTGGGACTTTCCCAACCCTTCCATTTCACACACTTGAGAATTTTATGATTGGCAGCAGTTTGCTTCATGCATAACATGACAGCTTCAGTCCTACGTTTTCGTTTTGCTTTGTTTACATTATCAAAAGCACATGGTAAACACTGGGCGAGTAAAAACAAGGCATAAAGCCTAGAGGTTCTGATTTTTGGTAATAATTTTATTTTTTCTATTGCAACTTCTATAATAATGCTTTTCTACAACACAAATAGACACAAAACCTAAATGCCAGTAAACTAATCCATCACTTGTGCATTTGTCACATTTGTTCAAACTAACTGCTTACTTTCACTTTCTTGTTCCTACCACGATGATTTTGAACGTATTTATTCACATATTTTTATCACTCTCATCACCCGTGGTTCTGGTGAAAGCTAACAAATACCTTCCAAGCCATTCAAAAGAGCTGTGGATCAGAAGCAACAGTTGTCTTCCCCGGGAAAACTGTCATTCCCACTGTGGAGCCTCCCTTTACACACCCAGACTTTGTGTCCATCAGTCACATACTCTCTTTAAGAGCGAGCATCAGGAATGTATCACAGCTAAGCCCAATAACTCTCACCAGGGAACAGTCAATGTTGTTAAGTAAACAAATACAAATACAACCTACTTTCTCCAAGTTTCTAAGTCACTGAAACAAAAGCATAAAATGCTCAAACAGCTCTCTCTCTCACATCAAGGCAATATACTGATTTCAACTCTCACGGCAAGCTAGCAAAATACAATCAGGAACATACCAAGTTGGTCACAGCAAAATTAGCAGTTAACACTGCATGATTTCGACTGATTGACTGATCATCTTCAATTAGAATAGCACAGTTTTTCCTTCCAACGATGTACTCAGTGCCAGTCAAAAGTCTGTATGGTTCTAAGAGGAATAAAATGAGACACAAACACACATACATAAATGTGTACATTATATAGGATAAAATTCATGATATGCCAAGAAAATATTTTAGTTTGCTATTTCAATGTTAATCAGTTTTACATAAATTAAACCCCCATTTTCTATTAAACCCTTATTGAGGAATATCAAAAGATCACCTACATTAATGCAAGGGCATACCATTTCTCTCAAGGAATAACAACAGTGAAAGGAATTGCTTTCCCAAAGTATACATTTACTGAAATCCCAAGTAAAGTCCCAATATGAACTTGACTGGAGCTTCCATCCATTAGTTCACTCCCCAAATGGCCACAACAACGGAGCTGTGCCGATCTGAGACCAGGAGACAGGAGCTTCTTCCAGGTCTCTCATATTGAGTGCAGGGTCCCAAGGCTTTGGGTCGTTCTGGACTGCTTTTTCAGGCCACAAGCAGGGCGCTGGATGGGCAGTGGAGCTGCTGGGATAAGGACCAGTGCCCATATGGGATGCCAGTGCTAACAGTAGAGGATTAGCTAGTTGAGCCATCACACCAGCCCCTATTCTTTGTAAATTTTTACTTTACTTATTTGGGGGACAGGGATACACGTTCTGACTCACTGCCCAAATATCCAGGGTATCTGAGCCCAGGACTCAAACTTGGTCTGTCCACAGGTGGCAGTAATTCAACTCTGAGCTGTGGCCAAGGGTGCACTTTAGCCAACAGCTGGAGACAGGCTGAACAGGACTCCCAGGCTAGCCCTGCTACACAGTGCCAAATGCCTGCCCTGAGCAGTGCTATCCATGTAACAGATGGCTAAGTCTCAGCCTGTCACCTACTCAGACCAGGTCCTGAGGGCAAATGCCTTCTCACTGCACACTCAGACCAGGCCAACAGTGAGCTGCAACTAACCAATCCCGCTGTTTCTGGAAGTCACCTCCTACCGTCTGCTGGACTGTTGGGTGTTACCAGAAATGCCCGGTGGGTTCTTTCCTCAGCTTAGTATAGAAATAAAAAGCCGGGAATCTGTTGCAAACAGAAAAGTTTATTTGCGAAGGGACCAGGGAGCAGGGAAGGAAGGAAGGGGAAGCACCTCCGGAAGAGAAGCCGGGAGGTGGGGTGCTCTCGAAAGAGGAGGGAGAGAGAGACACCAAAGGTTTGAGGAAGGGTTTTAGGATTTTAAGCCTTCCTTGACCCCTCCTTGTTGGGCGAGGAACCTACAGGTGAGATGTTCCCCATTGGTGATCTCTTAATTAGTTAAGAAATGGGTGGGCAATGCTGGTGCCACCCACCTGAAGGTGTGGCCAAGACCTCAGAGGACCTGGATGGTCTCATTGGGTACTGCTCTCTCAACCTCCACTGGCTCGGGCCACACCTTGATTCATGAAGCCTTTCCTCAGGTATGCTGTGCCAAACTCAATTTGTCTCAGATCTGTCTGCTTTCCACACATCCACAGGAACCCTGAGAGCCACGAGACAAACTGAAATCTCTATGGTCTGGCCTTGCACTGGTCCAAGTTCATAGGAATGCCTGTATTGGTGTTTACAAAAGTCCTTCAGGGGCCAGATCATATTAATTTTCAGTTTGCAGTGCTGGCATCGCATGTGGGCACTGGTTCAACCCCAAGCTGCTCCACTTCCCATCCAGCTCCCTGCTTCTGGCTGGGAAAGCAGTGGAGTATGACCCAAGTTTCCTGCACCCGTGTATCCACATTGTAGGGCAAATGAGACAAGCTTCTAGCTGCCAGCTATGCACTGGTCCAGCTCTGGCCATGGAGGCCATCCCGAGAATTGAGGACTTCTCTGTCTTTCCTGCTCTCATTCAAGTGAAATTAAGAAATCTTTTTTTTTTAATCCTCCTTACATAGCCAGTCAACACTGCCTCACAATTGAACACCCTGAGCACACAGGCAATCATGGCTTTCCCGGCTTACCCTTTCTTTTATCAGCCAATAAGGACCACAAACAGCAGGCAGGCAACTAGCAACTTCCACTAGAGAAGTGCAGACACACAGGAAAGGGGCAGGGTGAAGTAGCCTGGCTTTTGCTGCAGCTCCCCTGGGACACCAGCATCCCAGGTTTGTGCAGGGGGTCCAGCCCAGCACCGCCAAGGCGCACTCTGACAGACAGCAACTGAGGCCCTTGCATCCCGGGGTTCCTGGCTTGGGCCTGACCAGCCCCAGTGTTGGACACATCTAGGCCAGTGAACTCGGAGATGCAAAATTCTGGTGTCTCTTTCAAAAAGAAAACGTCTGGGCTGTCCCCTCTTGCTGACAGCAAGGAAACGCGTCTGAAACAACAGAAAGCTTCTCCGTGCACCGGTTTCTCCTCAGCCACCTCAGCCAGGGCTCAGCGAAGGGCCAGCCGCCCCACCGCCCATGCCCACTGCACAGCGCCGGGGTCCCACGGCCACTGCACAGCGCGGGACAGGGCCGGGCGTCCACCCGCCCAACCCCGGGGCCGAGGACAGCCGGCCTTCCCCGCCACGGCGCAGCCGGGACCACCACGCGCGTGCCCGACCCACGGTTTCCTTCCCGTTCCGCCGTGCCCCGGAAGGTAAGGGGACCGGACCGGAAGCGACCCTCCACCACTTCCTTCCCCGCGTTGGCGCTCCTCCGAACCCGGGCCCTCTGTCCCTCTCTGTCCTTACCTCGGGCTGAGCCCGCGGCCGGGAGGAGCTTCCACATGGGCCCTGCTGCCGGCCGACGCGACCGGCGCCAGCCCGCCTGCCAGCCGCCCGAGCTGCGGGGCGAGCGCGCTCCCGGGCCGCGCGAGCCTCTGTGCTGCCGGCGGGATGCAGCGGGCGTGCGGCCAGGGCGCGGGGCCGCCACCTGCTGGGGAGCCGGGAACAGCGCTGTCTACAAGTTCACCAGGTACTTGTTGGCAAGAATTGCAGAGTCCCCTAAGAAAAAGCTCTGAGAAAAACTTTACAGTGTTATTTGCTATACGTTTAATAAAATTAATGCAAAATCAGTCAAGGAGAAGAAAAGATGTGTTTTAGCCAAGTATGTTTGGAGACCATTGGAATGTGATTCCAGTTGACTGCTGTCCAGTTTTGGTTTATGTCAACTCTTAAGAGTTAAGTCCAGCATGAAATTGTGTTCTACTAGACAAAATAATTGTGGTAAATAACTGACAAATTTGAAAAAAGGAAAAGAAACTGGATGCCTGTATTCTCGTAGTGCCACTTTGGTAGAGTCTAACTTCCGTGGGTTGCCTGTCAGAAGCCTGTTCAGAAGGCATTTTTTGGTATTGCCTTTTGTGCATTTTATTATGAAAATGCTGCAGTCATATTTAGTGAAAAAAGATCTGAATTACTGCTTATAATAGAAATAAAAGCAAGCGTTGGTTGCTTAAACTGGTTTCTCATGTCCAACTAGAAAAAGAGAACTTCAGTTAAGGTAAGATAAGTAAATGCACACACATGCACCATATATACTTTTTTGAGGGGGAGGGGTAGCTAAAAGGAAATCAGTTATATGTAATACTTTAATAAATTCCTAAAATATTTGACAACTGACATTTTCATTTTGGAAATTCAACCAAATCTAAAAGCATTGTAAAGTTACTATGGTTAAAAACTAATAAGAAATTTGAATTATCTCTCTTTTTCTTTATAACATGTAGAGCTGCTATTTTACTACTTGGGGAATGGGAAGTGACAATTGGACCCTGGAGGGTTTCTACACGCTTTCATCACTTCTCTTTTAGAGAATATTAAAGCATCCAGTGTTAACTGGAGTAAAACAATTACTAAGTACCATCAGCAAGGAAAGTCTTGAGTTTGTTAGCATTGTGACCTCCTGGAAGGAGAGATGTTGAGGGTGTTGAGAACAGTGCTTTTCCATGTGTCTGGTCTCTGACCCAAGTTATACGCACAAACAGAAGCTATGAGCTTTCAGGGCACACACTGCTTTAAATGTATAATGCAACTTGCTGCCAGAACCAGATGTGTTGAAGAAAGAAAACAAAACCACCTCCTTTCTATAGCCACCTTTCCATAACTATTAAAGTCAAGTTTACTGTTCTGTTTTAACAAGTTTGTATTTTATTTTGCATAGCCGCACATCTGCTTATTTTAAAAAAATACTTACCCTTTGGTAGTAATGGTTCAGTACAAGTGAATATTACAGCTTAATGTCTCTGTGTTCTAATTCTAAGTGTTCTTTTATTCCAGGTCTTATAGAGCAGGTAAGACATCTGTAAGGTCATTTTTTGAAATATATTGTAAAATAATAAAAAAGGCAACATAATTAAAAAAAAAAAAAAAGAATTGCAGAGAGAGCAGGAGAGACAGACAAATGTTTCATCTGCCCTGTGGTTCCCGAATGGCTCAAAGATCAGGGCTGGACCAGGCCCAAGTCAGGAACTTCATCAGGGTCTGCCTTGAGGGTGGTAGGGGCCCAAGCACTGGGGCCATCTTCCAGCTTCTTGGAAAGATTTTTTTGTTCTTAATTCGTCTCACCTGAGGACGCTTTTCATTGATGCATTAAGATACTCCATGCATTTGGATTTCCTGAGTTGCAGTGATTCATTTGTGTGGATCCCTAAGGAGAGTGTTAGCAGTGAGGATGATGGTTTCATCCCAAAGTAACTCCTTGAGATTTTTCTTTTTCAAATTCAAGTCAACTTATCCTAACTTCTCTGTTGCATATTATGGTTTTATCTAATCATACGTAAAGTATGAATAGTCTGCCACTATGTCAACTTTTTCCTGTTCCAAGTTGGTTTAAGGTCTCCTAATGTATCATCATCTAACTGCAAGTCTCATCTTTTCTTCAAGCCAGAACACCTCCGACTACTTGAGAACACACGTGTGATGGTGTAATTTCTGCTTTTCTGAAAGAACTCGGAGGAGACCCGATATCGAGGAGCTTGGGGAACACCTCCGTCAGGACACAGTCCCTGCAGGTAAGCACAAGAACCAGGGCAGGGAGCAGCCCAGCCCAGGCCCGATTACAGTACCCACCAGTAGACCTGTGGCTCAGATATGGGGGCAGGCCAGGCTGGACCCGTTCTTGGCAGCCACGGGCAGAGCTGAGAACCAGGGCAGGGTGCAGGACAGGCCTAGTCGGTCTGTAACAGCAGCCAGTTCACATTTAGGGCTGCGACTGGGGGCTAGCTAGGCAAGGCTAGGCTGCAGTTCCCACCAGCATGAGCTGGAATTGGGTACAAACCCTGCCAGGCCAGGCTACAATACCATCCAACAAATGCCAAGGTGAGGCACACCATTCCAGACCAGGTTATAGCCCCCACCAGTACATGTGAGACCTGGGGGACCTTTTTACGAGGGCAGCATGGGTTCCTGTTGGTGAGAGTGAGACCTGGGACTGAGGGCAGACCAGGCTTGGCAGGGCTACAATACCCATAGGGCTGCATGTGAGCTGGGAAAGCCAGCAAGGCCAAGTGACTATAAACACTGTGCATGCGTGAGCTAGGGTAAGTGCAGGCTGCTCAGACTTTGCCACAGCGTCAGGACTGGCAAATGCTTAGACCAGGCACAGCTCCTGTCAAGCTAGACTGCAGAACCACCAGGAGGGCGCAAGATCTCCCAGTAGGGAAACTGTGGGCTCCTCTCTAATGGGCTGCGACTCCCACAGGTAAGCATGAGAAGCAGGGCTGCGGGTGGGACTGTCTGGCCAAGCAGTGGCAGCTACTGGGATGAGTGTGGTCTGGATAACTGGGTTGGTTGGGTTGAGCTAGGCTAAAACACCCATTGACATATATAACAGCTGAATGGGATGTGTGGCAGACGGGACCAGGATTCCAACCATGGCTGAAGCACAGGGCCAGTGGACTGACTGGAGTGCAGGTATCAGTACTGGGCTTCCTCTGTAGCTAAGCCAGAGCAGTGGATGGCATACCCAGATGCACATGGAGGATATGACAGTCCACTGGGAACTGCAGAGGACATCTGCTACCATAGCAGAGGAAGGAGGGTAAAGCAAACTATACAACTAGCCCAGCCAAGTGTTGCCAGCATATATCTGGGAGAATGGAAACTCTAAGGTGGACTGTGTCAGCCAATGGTCCTTGGACAGATTTTCCCATCCTTGAAGCAATAAAACTAACAGCATTTCAGAACTATTAAAGTTACTTGAGCAGAACCTTCAGAGCATGCTTCCCATTGGGACCCTGGTATGATATTTGGTGGCCATTCCCCACCCCAGGTACTGAGGCAGTTGGAAGGCTGAGTGCAGCTTCTCTTCTCATCTCCTCCCTTGCTCCCAGATACAGGAGGAAGAAAAGGAAACTTGCAAACAATGATCTCACCCACTTTCCCCCAACCCTCAATCCTTCCCACCCCCATCAACTCTGTAAACATCACCATTAAAAAAAAATGTGATTTAGGGAGCTAGCACTTAACATAGTGGCTAACATAGTGAACTGCTTCCAACATCAGAGTGACTGTTTGCTTGCTGGCTTCATCTCTTGAGTCAGACTTGCTGCCAGTGCAGACCCTGGGACAGAGGGATGATACTTGGGTTTTCTCTTTGTTTCTTTCTTTGTTTCTTTCTTTCTTTGTTTCTTTGTTTGTTTGTTTCTTTCTTTCTTTCTTTCTTTCTTTCTTTCTTCTTTGCCATTGTTTTCATTTTGTTGTTGGGTATCTTCAGGTTTTTCTTCAGTATTTTCTTAATTTTCATTGCAAATCTCTTTTAATCCTTAAATTTGTCCCAGGGTGTATATGTATGTATTTTTTTGTATGTATTTTTGAAATAAATTATTTTGCTTGGAAAGGCAGAGTTACATAGAGTTCCCATTCCAAATGTCTGCAGTGGCCAGAATTGGGCCATTGTGAAGCTAGGAGCTAGGAACTCCTTCCTCGTCTCCCACATGGGTGCAGGTTCCCAAGACCTGGGCCATTCTGCACTGCTTTCCCAGTCACTGGGTTGGGAAGTGAAGCAGCCAGGACATGAGCCAGTGCTCATATGGGATGCCAGTGCTGCAGCAGAGGATCAGCCTGCTTCACTGCTCCCGCCCCTGTGTGTATTTCTGTAGCTACTGTGACTGGGATTGTTCTCATCAAGTTCTTTCTCAGCCAAGAAAGAGCCTGTTGGCCTATCAAAATACTACTGGAGTAATTCAAAACAGTTTGACAAGAACTGGTATTAGCTGTTTCTTGGAGGTTTGGGAGAAGTCATCAGTGAAGGCATTTAGTCCTGAGCTATTGCATTACCAGTTATTTGTTCAAGTGTTGTCTGTCTTTGTGACTCAATTTAGGCAAATTACATGTTCCTGTAGATTTATCAGTTTCTTCCAAATTTCCTGATTTGTGGGTATATGTTCATAATAGTTCTGAGTGATTCTATTTCTGTAGCAACCATTGTTTTCTCTTTTGTGTCTCATTCAAGTGACTTTTTAAAAAAAGATTAATTGTATGTATTTGCAATGAAGAGTGACAGAGAGAGTGGCCAAGATGAAGAGATCTTCCATCCCATCTACCTGTTAACTCTCCCAGTGGCTGTAAAAGCTAAGTTTGGCCAGACCTAAGACAGGAGCCAGTCTTTTTTAATTTCTTGAGAGTTGATTTGTGGCCTACTGTATGATCAGTCTTAGTGTTCTATGTGCTGATGAAAAGGATGTCCATTCTACAAGTGTGAGGTGGGATAGTGTACAAGTGTGTTGGGTCTGTTGTAGGGAAGGAGTTAATTAGCACTGGTTAAGCTGAGCAGTAACAGGAAATGGGGTTGTGGCTAAAAGCACCTGGACTACTGGGACTCATTGGCATGCTATTGTCTGGCTAAAGGACTTGGGCGAAAGAATATAAAAGGAGGAAAAAGTGAGGCTTTGGAGAGACTTCCACCATGACTGGTCTGTTGGTGCTTCATCCTCAGACCCTCTCCCTGTCCAAATTACTGGCTCTGCTGACTGGAGCAGGTCTATGTGTGTATTAAGTTTGTTATTTCTTGGTTGACTTTTTTGTCTTGTTGATTTGTTCATAGATGAAAGTGGAGTTTGAATTAACCTGGTATTAATACAACTTAAGTCTCCTTTTAGATCTGCAAAATTTCTGTTTATAAAATGGTGCTCTAGCATTAGGGGTATATGTATTTGCAGTGGTTATATTGTCTGTTAAATTGATTTCATTATCATTGTGTAGGATCATGGTCTCGTTAACCATTTTTGTCTTAAAGTTTACTTTGTTTATGATAAGCATGGTTAATCCCTGCTCATTTTCAATTTCTGTTTACCTGGAGTATCTTTTTTGCTTTTTTCTTTTTTGGATTTATTTATTTTTAGGCCAGGGGAAGTGGTAAGGCAGTAAAGTCCTTGCCTTGAACATGCCGGGATCCCATATTGGCACTGGTTCTGATATCAGCGGCCCCACTTGTCATCCAGCTTCCTGCTGGTGGCCTGGGAAAACAGTTGAGTACAGCCCAGAGTATTGGGACCCTGCACCCTCATAAGAGACCTGGAGAAAGTCCTTGGTTCCTGGCTTTGGATTTGCACAGCACTGGCGGTTGTGGCCACCTGGGGAGTGAATCATTGGATGGAAAATCTTCTTCTCTTTCTCATCTCTTCTGTGTATATCTGACTTTGCAATAAAAAGAGCAAATTAAAAAAAAATTTTTTTTTTTTACTTTTTATTGGAAAGTCAAATTTACAAAGAGAAGAAGGGACAAAGATCTTCCATCTGTTGGCTCAATCCCAAGTGGCCACAATTGTCTATCTTCAAGTGCAGGGAGCTGGATGGGAAGTAGAGCAGCAAGGATATGAAGTGGCATCAATGTAAGATCCTGGTGCATACAAGGCGAGGACGTTAGCCAATAGGCTCCCATGCCAGGCTTATTGTGGTTTTGCATTCTTTCACTTATACTTTGTATTTTTACAGATGAATTTTGTTTCTTGTGGGCAGGCTTTTGCATATTACCGTGTCCTTTTATAATTTTTTTAAATTGATTCATCTAATCTGTGTTTCTCAGAATTTAGTCCATTTACATTCAGTGTTACGATTACTGGTAGTGAGTTGTTCCTGTTTTATTTCAATTTTTTATTTCTTCAGATATTTGTTGAACGTTCCTAGTAGAATTCAAATTTTTACAATGAAAGTACGATTTTTTTGCTTTGGTGTATAATTCTTTCTTTCTTAATTATCTTCCACCTTTTGGAGAATGTATCTCCTACCAAAGCCTCCAACATCCTTGCCAGTCCTTACTCATCCATTCGAAACAACAGCAATGCATTAGATCTGTGTGTTCTTTTCTTTTTAATTTTATTTTGCTGATGTTTACATAGTTGAGAAGGATGTATACACCTGTGGACTGCTGATTGTGGTGTGGTCAAAGGAACAGGGGAAAGTGGATGAGACCATTTTTTCCAAGTGTTTGTTTCTTTCCTTTTTTCTTTCTTTCTTTCATTGTCTCTGTCTCTCTTTCTCTCACTGTGTCTCTCTCACACTTTCTTTCTTTCTTTTCTTGTTTTGTTTTCTTCCTGTACCTGAGTCAAATGGGAAGGAAGGGAGGAGGGCCACTTCCAGCAGCCCAACTGCATCAGCACCCTGGGGATGCAGGACGGCCACTTGATGTCATCCCAGGGTCCCTGATGTGGAGCATGTTCCAAGGGTACTGCTCGTGATTTCGACACTTCTGAGATGTTGTTGACTTCATTGCTCCAAGATTGAGGAAATCCTTCCAAGGTCCACTGGCTGAAATAGTTCATCTTAGAGACTCAATTTGCCAGGATACTTGCTGTCAAAGCTTGGCCAGGAGAGTTGTCCAATTTATTCTGTCTGTTGTCCTCTGCCATGGTACCAGACGTCCTCTGAGGATTTCAGTTAGGTGTCATGTCTATCATGTGCTTCTAGGCATATCATCCACTGCACTGCCATTAGCAAGTGTGGGGCCTCAGTTCTAACACATGTATTCCACGGTCAGACCACAGATGCTGTGTTCTTCCATGTGCTTGGTATTTTGAGTCCAGTGGTCCAGTCTGGGAGTATGGGGAGGAAGTCCCCAAAGAAACCTTATCTGTGGTAAGCCCAGACCCGAGTCTTGTGTGTCAGCCAGTGTGGAGTCTGGCTCAGTTGTTCACCCACCTTAGCGCTGCTTCTTCCCGCCCCCCAGTGGTTGCAGTTTCTGAGTCAGTTCTGTCCGCAGCTCATCTCTTACACAAATCAATGGATACTGTGGCCCAGCCCATCCCTGTGCACCACACTCTTGGCCCTTATGTAAGTCAGTGGGAACTGTAGCCTAGTCAGAGCAACCCCTAATAACCGCACCAGGCCCATCCCCAAACCTAGTTCTTGTACTTGCCCGCATGTGCAGTAGATTGTCTAGTCTATCCCGCATCCCATTTGACTTTTGTTCACATGAGTGCGAGCTGCAACCTAGTTCACTTGACCGGTACCATGTCCCACCCATACTTACTGCTGATAGGTACAACCACCTGTCCAGCAAGGCCTGCCTCAGCCCTGGTTTTTATGTTCACTGGTGGGAGCTGTACCCCAATAGAGGGGTATCCAAGTGTCCCAATTAGGCCTGCTTCCAGGCCCAGATCTTATACTTTCCAGGTGGTTCTGTAATGTAGTCTCACAGGATTTGTTCCCATTCCCAGCATGCCAACTGATGCTGCAGCAAAGCCTGAGCAGCCTGCACTTACTCTGGCTCATGCATGCCCCAGTGGATATAGCCAGTTAACCCCGTCTGATTCCTGCTAACCCAGCTCAATGCAGGCCAACAAGGGTTGTAGCCTTGGCAAGTCTGGTCAGCCCCATGTCTTAGGTCTTCTGCTCAGCAGTGGGTACACTGGCCTAACAGGGGAGCCCCTGCAGTATCCCTCCTGGGATTTTCCTCCACCACCCAAGGTCTTACATGTGGTGGTGGGTGCTGTGGCTAAGCCTGGCATGGCCTGCCATGTAGCCCAGCTTGACCTGGCCTGCTCCCTGTTCTGGCACTAAAGGGAACTGGCATATGTTGCAACCCAACTCAGCCTGTCCTGTACCCCATACTGGTTCTCACATCTCCCAGTGGGTGCTATGAACTGGCCCAGCCTGACCTGCCCCCAGACCTGACCCACATTGGGAGAGGTGCCCAAAGCATAGCTGCCAGCCTCTTACCAATCTAGGGATCTCTATAGCAAAGACGACCCCATGACAGTGGCCCCTAGGTGCTGTGGCTCCAGCACCATCCTTACCGATCACCCACCCTCATCCTGCACCTTCTCCTCAGTTCATGCTGCCATGCCGTCACTGCTCCATTGGAACCACTCACACCTCGGGTTCCACTCAGCAACTCTTGAAAACCAGAGTTCCAAACAGAGAGAGAGAGAGAGCGCTCTTTCTTCATTGGTTGGTCCCTCAGGTGTCCCCAAGAGCCAGCTCTGTGCTAGCCTGAAGGCAAGAGCTTTCTCTGGGTCTCCTCCCATGGGTGCCGGAGCCTAAGCACTTGGGTCATCCTCTGTTGGTTCTCCTGGAGCCATCACCAGGAAGCTAAAACATAGGTGGGCAGCTAGGACATTTACCGCCTTCCATATGGATCCCACAGCACAGGAGGTAATTTTACCCACTTTACCATGACACTGGCAGCAAAAGCAACATTTCTAATGAGGGACTTGAACATTGTAGATTGTTGTATCTGCAGGGGTTTTTGGAACCTGTACCTTGTGGCACTGTGAGGCTGGGCCAATCAGCTGAAACACAGCTTCAGGGAGCATGGAGGATACAGCCAGGGGTCAGGGCCAGCTGTGGATTTTGTTCTGTCCACAGAATAAATTTTGGTCAGAGCCAACATTTCCTGTTGAGTAGGATTGTTAGTATAGACCCAGAGTTAACGGCTGGCTTGACCTGCCTTTTGTGTTGCTGATGGGGTGTTGCTGGCCTTGTTCTCCAGTTTCCTGTGAGGTAACCTTGGTCTCCAGGGAGGAGGTGCTGGGAGACATGTAGGAGGCAGGGACCTCATCTGAGCTATGCAGAACAGACTTACCACTATTCATAATGATGGTAGACACTGACAGCGCCCATGGCTTGCTATAGCCCTCACTGCTGCCTGGTGCTGCCCTTCCTTATCCCATGGAGAGGACTCCTCAGGGCCCTGCCAGCACAGCTGAGCAGTTATAGGGCTTCCTTCCCCTTACATCCTGCCGGCCTGCATCTTCTCAGGTCCTCAGGAAGCCCAGCCACAGTGGGTGAAGCTTCTACTTGGCCCTAGCCTGCTGGCATCACCCCCTTGTACCTGGCTCTGCCTTTGGCTGTGTCCCCTGCCTGTTGGGCCTGATGTTGGAGTGTGTAGCCAGAGCTGTCCTCTCTTGGAGTGGGACATCACAACTGGTCCCTTGGCTGGGCACCCCTGGTCCCCATAAAGGAGGAAGTACATGGCTCTGCTCTCGTATCTACAAGGAATAACAACAGAACTCACAACCACCTCTTGTCACAAGAGAGATTTCTAAAAATATTTAGTGTATTGATTTGAAAGGTAGAGTTACAGAGAGAGAGAGAAATCCTCAATTTGCTGGCTCCCTCCCCAAATAGTTGCAGTGACTGAGGGTGGACCAAAGCAAATGCAGGCCTGCAATTACCAATTAGAAATCTGTATTTCCAATGTGGGTGATTGCCAGGGGCCCAAGTACTCTGGCTATCTTCCCCTGCTTGGCTCCACAAATTAGCCTGGAACTGGATCAGAAGTGGAGCTGTTGGGTCTTGAGCTCCACTATAGGATGCCAGCATTTACAAGTCACTGTACTCCCGTGCCAGTCCCAGGACCTTCTTGAATGAGACCTGTCAGAAGCAGGCAGTGTGTAAGGCAGTCTTGGTAACCCTACTTTTGGGAGCTTGTGGC